>NC_068390.1:23305981-23410981 GCF_023724105.1 Carassius gibelio
AGTGACCCAGGATGACCTCCGCTCGTAACAGTTATATTGATGCTCTTTTCGCTTCAATCCTCATATCTGATTCTCTTCGAATGAATCTGCTGACCTGACCTGAAATATAGACACAGACAAATGACACTATTACAAGCTCTGAATGAGGCTGTGCAAGCGGTGAAAGTGACCTAGTCTGTAGATTCATGAGTTCTGTCCCTTGTTTACTGCGTTATTGGATGAGCTTAGCTATGGCTTAATTTGACGTGATAATACAAGCGATATGTGATTTGCCGTTGCAGGTAATGAACATCAGAAAGGTGCTGAATCGACTGGACAAACCTCAAGGATTGTACCCGAATTACCTGAACCCTAACAGTGGACAGTGGGGCCAGCGTAAGTCCAGAAACACACGCACATACTGGAGAACCTCAGAAGTGTTTTCCCAGAAATGTCATGATTGAAATGAGTGTCTTTATCTGTATCTAAGTTGAATTGATCTATAAGTGTTTCTCTTATAGATAGAGAGCTGATTTGTTTAGTCTGTGAGATAGATAGACAGACAGACAGACAGACAGACAGATAGACAGAACACTGACAAAACCAGCAACAAGTTTTTCCTATTGGAGCCTGGGAACTTTTAGACATGACTTTGGTCGCCTGCAAACTGATAAAACTTTCCATTTCCATTTTCAATTGCTAATTACAGCCAGCTTTTGACATTTTTGGGTGTAATCTGTAGCAGACGGTTTGTGCACATGCCATATGAGACTTTGGCTTGACCAGTGGCGCCCCTGAAACTGTCGAGAAATGTCAACTTTCTCACCACATCTGTCGTCATAGTGCTTTAAGAGTTAATTATGCAACAAAGCCAGAAATATACACACTTTTTTCCTTAAGTTCATGCTGTAGACGACTCACACATCAATAGTTTGGGATGTTTTATGCTGGTCCCGCAGCGAATGGAATGACGACTTCAGTGAGGCCTGCTCTGCTGCGTTAGCTGGCTTTCGTGTCGTCCTCGCTCCAAGGGGTTTATTGGCGGCTTAGCGTGGGGAGCAACGCTGTCTCAACTTCATGGTCATTGATGACGCAGGCGCTTGATGATGAAGAGCCAGAGGAGAACAAAGATTCTTACTGCAGTGTGTGTTGTCGGGATAATACATATGAATTATGATGGAGGAAAAAAAGATAGAGGCTTTTGAGCTGTCAGAATGTAGCAATACCTAAACTAGTTTTCTTCTCCGTGCATTTGAGCAAGTCCTTCTTTTTTCGCTTCGACAAAAGTCATTTGTTTAGACGATCGTAAACAGAAATGATCTGAGATGGCAGCAAGCTGCAGGGAAGATGGGATGGTAATGTGTGGCTGCACTTGAAAATGGCTGTCAGTCTTTTAGCTTCGCACAAGTAGCCCAGAACCGTCCTGAAGGGCTTTCCATATGGGTCAGTTGTCATGTTTGGGTTTGAGCAGCTTGAAGCTTTAGGGTTAACCTTAATGAAACAACAACATGAATCAACCATCCTATAAATTCCACAATCTACCCTTCCTCTCTTTTATCTCTTTTTCTTTTTCATCGTCATACATCAAACTTCGTTTTGCACTGTCAGAGATTCTCAGTGTTTCAAAGCTGTCTCCAGTTTAGCTTCATATGTGCCACTCAACAGAAGTTTCATAAGCTAGTAAGCGGTCTTATGAGGTTACATCCTACCGAATTGAAAACTCATGAGACACTGAATAGCAGTGCTTGTTTTAACTTTATATAGGGGGATATTTAGGCACCCTCAAGTCCTTCCCATTTTTCTCTTTTGTGAAACACAAAAGAAAGTGTTGGGCTGAATATCTGAGCCCTAATAAAAAAGTCTCAGAAATTGTACATATAATTTTTCACAAGTTTTCTGAAGCCACGCTGCTATGTTGTCGCATTGCACTTGTAGCCCCACCCACAGTGAAATCTTATTGGTTCATACCCCCATTCCACATCAGACAATGAATATGTTTTGATTAGCTGTAGTTTTGGCACTTAAGAGTTTTTCTTTCAGTAAGTATTTGCTGTGTTGTGAGCAAGGATGAAATGTGGGGCTATGATCGAGCACCTGACGTGCATGAGGTCTGTTTCATGGTTGCTCTGTGTGCTTCAGTGCTGTACAGAGAGGCTTCAAATGTTCCCGGTGTCTGTTGGGTAGTAATCTCAGCTGGTCATCAGGATTCGCTCAGGAAGCTGCAAGAGCTGACAACAAAACTCCTGTTTCCTGCTGTCAAATTTTACCAACAGAAGACCTCACAGATCCTTTGCACAGCGAAGCCCTCTTACCACCAACGCAGTACAGTTTGGAGTTTCTTTGTGATGTGTGTGAATTATTACGACAGTGGGGAAAAGCCATCTTATATGACTAAGAAACTAAATCGGGTAGTGTAGAGGTGCTCAAAGTCTGGCCTACAGGCAAATCCAGTCTGCCTCGAGTTCATCAATGACCTCCTGCTGAAGTCTTTTAAAGACTTTTTTTTTTTTTTTTTGAGAATTCAATCACTGCTGCTGTGTCTGCGCTGCAAGAGAATGAAACGACCTCTCTTATTATAATAAATAAAGCAGTGCAAGAAAGACTTCTCGTCTAGTATTGCAGTGCAGACTTTTATTCTTACATAGTTTTTTAAGTGCACTTTTACATTAAATTAGACTACCATTGAAAGCTGTGTGGTAGCTAAGTTTTTTTTCTCTCTCTCCAACAAGGATGCCTTAAATTGAAAGAATTTGATATTGTTGATAAGTTGAAACATTAACAGACTGGCAGTAGTTTTGAATTATTTATGTATTTGTATGAAAGAAAAAAAATTGTTTGTTTGTTTGTTTTTATTCACTTTGACTACATTGTTCTGGAAAATGAGAAGGCTCTGACCAGCACTTATGACTGGATATAAATCTGAGCACACGTAGCTGTAATTGTTGGTCATTGCACATTTTAAAACAATATCAAAGTCAAGGATTGGCTATTAGCGATCATTTCATTAATTGGCCCCTGGTACAAATTTTGGCCCATGAGCTGCATAATTTGAGTAAGATTAACAAAAATGTGCCTAATTCGGAAATTTAGCTGAGTGCTAACAGGCAAAATGGGTACCATAATAGCCCCTCTGACGTTTGAAATAAGAATTTAATCTTAAGAAAAATCCTTGTTTTTCCTTTCTGTGCATTTTCTCCGAATAGTAGCGTTGCAGTGTATTTTTTATGGTTGTCTGCGCTGAGGCTTGATATCTCTTGACGCATCTATCACAAAAACAAGTGCTTAATGAGGTATAAATATTCATGAGCTTGATCATCACTCAGACACTCACACAACAGTGCTGCCCCTCAAGCCACAGATTCTCATTTCTCACACACAGTGGACCAGACAGCGCTGAACGGACTGCCCCATTCACACATCACCTGGAAACACACACATACACGCTTCATTTCTCCTTACACAGGAACTCACTAGACTCCAGCATACACAGCACATACTGTACAGTAGTTCAGATATGGAATCTTGTGAATATTTATACCTCATTAATCTAGTAAATTATTTAAATGAGATTTTAGTTAATAAATGTGTGTGTGTGTGTGTGTGTGTGTGTGTGTGTGTGCGCGCGTGTGTAAATACATACATACATGCATACATATACACACATTTATTAACTAAAAACTAATTTAAATAATTTACTAGATTTGTTTAACTTTCTTTAGAAAATGTGAGTGGTGCTTACCCATACACACCTCTGTGATGTTAAGGTGTTCTTAGTTGTTGCTAGGTTATTCTAAGTGGTTGCTAGGGTGTTCTAGGTGGTTGCTAGAGTGTTATAAATGCTTTCAAAGGTGCTATACATTTTACTATAGTGTTCTGGGTGGTTACTATAGTGTTCTAAGTGCTTTCAGTGGTGTTCAAGGTGGTTGCTAGGGTGTTCTTGTTGGCCACAAACTTGTTTTAGGTGTTGATAGGGTGTGCTAAGTGGTTGCTATGGTGTTCAGGTGTTGCTAGGGTATTCTAAGTGGACACTAGAATGTTTCAGTGGTTGTTAGGATGTTCTAGGTGGTTGCTAGGATGTTCTTATTGGCCACTAAGTTGTTTTAGGTGTTGCTAGGGTGTTCTAAGTGGTTGCTATGGTGTTCTAAGTGGTTGCTATGGTGTTCAGGTGTTGCTAGGGTGTTCTAAGTGGTCAATAGGATGTTTCAGTGGTTGTTAGGGTGTTTTAGGTGCTGCTAGAGTGTTCTAAGTGGTCACTAGGATGTTTCAGTGGTTGTTAGGGTGTTTTAGGTGTTGCTAGGGTGTTCTAAGTGGTCACTAGGATGTTTCAGTGGTTGTTAGTGTGTTTTAGGTGCTGCTAGGGTGTTCTAAGTGGTAACTAGGATGTTTCAGTGTTTGTTAGTGTGTTTTAGGTGCTGCTAGGGTGTTCTAAGTGGTAACTAAGATGTTTTTTAGTGGTTGTTAGGGTGTTTTAGGTGCTGCTAGGGTGTTCTAAGTGGTCACTAGGATGTTTCAGTGGTTGTTAGGGTGTTTTAGGTGTTGCTAGGGTGTTCTAAGTGGTCACTAGGATGTTTCAGTGGTTGTTAGTGTGTTTTAGGTGTTGTTAGGGTGTTCTAAGTGGTAACTAGGATGTTTTTTAGTGGTTGTTAGTGTGTTTTAGGTGCTGCTAGGGTGTTCTAAGTGGTAACTAGGATGTTTCAGTGGTTGTTAGTGTGTTTTAGGTGTTGTTAGGGTGTTCTAAGTGGTAACTAGGATGTTTCAGTGGTTGTTAGGGTGTTTTAGGTGTTGTTAGGGTGTTCTAAGTGGTCACTAGGATGTTTCAGTGGTTGTTAGTGTGTTTTAGGTGTTGCTTGGGTGTTCTAAGCGGTTGGTAGGGTGTTCTAGGTGGTTGCTAAATTGTTCTTATTGGCCACTAGGGTGTTGCTAGGGTGTTCTAATTGGTTGCTAGAATATTATAAGTTGTTTTCTATGGTATTCGAAGTGTTTGCTAGTATATGCTAAGTGGTCACTTGGATTTGGGTTTCAGTGGTTGTTAGGGTGTTTTAGGTGATTGCATGTGTGTTCTTATTAGCCACTAGGATGTTACAGGTGGTTGCTAGGCATGGGTGATGTACCTCCGTGATATCATCATCAAGAAATCTTATGACCATTGTAAAGTGCTGAGATTAGAGCTCTTCTCTATAGGTCTGTGTGAAAGTTTATGTGGGTGAATGCGTAATAATTGGTGTTATTCTGTTTAAAGCAGTCCCACAGCAGACTATTATGCTGGCACATGAATGAAGGAAGATATTTTTCACTCACTCAGCTGTTTTCGCTGTGTTGCAGATCACGTCTCAGTTGGAGGCTTGGGGGACAGTTTCTACGAGTACCTGCTGAAGGCCTGGCTCATGTCAGACAAAACCGACGAGGAGGGAAAGAAGCTTTACTACGATGCCCTGCAGGTAAAGACCAATGTTACAGAAAGAGATGAAGCCCTGAGAAATGATACACTCTGCTGGCCATTTGATCAAATGCTGACTAGACAAGAGCATCCTTGACATCCTTGTTTCTGGAAGATCCCTGCTATCTAAAGTTACTTGTGTCAGCAAAATATTGAGGATACGGAGTACTTCAGTGTCTAATAGGAGCTCAGCACCAACACAGTCATGGTTCGAGTTGATTCCAGGGGTGAGTGAAATATTGAATTTGAGAACTGGGTCCCTTTCAGTTAATGAATGTGAATTCAAAATTGAATTGGCCATGTCCCACAGGAAGTGGAATCTACTGAATTGCAGTTCATGCAAAGATCAGACATATATTAGTCAATAAAACAATATCACATACAGTAATTAGTTTTGACCAGTTATGTCTCTTAATTTCCTGAATTGTAGTATACCTTTTTTAGGTATACGTTTTTCAGTTTTTTGGTCAGTTTTTATCCTAAACTTAGTCTAGTACTGTACTAAAAACAGTTAATACACAAATGAATTTCAGTTTTCTCACACATTATTTTCAGATAACTAAAATAAACCTAAAAATAAAAGAAGTAAATCTGCTGAATACATATTGAAGTTAGACTTGCTTTTAAAGAGTAAAGTAGTACTTTCTAGGAAATTAATTGTTCCACCATATAATCAAAGTATCAAATATTTTTTTTTAAATAACAAAATAGCGCTATGTAGTTAATATATAATTATATAGTTGTCATTTCAAACATTGATTATTGCATATATATATATATATATATATATATATATATATATATATATATATATATATATATATATATATATATATATATATATAAAATGTTTTATAATGTTTCTGGAAATACTTCATATGTTGTTTGATGACATGTTTAATTCATATAAAAAAATTCTAACATTTCTGCACAAATCTGCACCCTGTTTGCCCAAATCAAATCTCAAAGGTTTTTTTTTTTTTTTTTTTTTTTTTTTTTATGGCAGAACGATCCAGGTTCTCAATATACATTTTACATGCTGCATTTTTTACACTTGTCAAATTCAACATCTAGTTAAAGTTTATGTATTAGAATAACAGAAGTGGTATGTTTTTTTGCCCTCAAGTTTCAAGTGTCCAGTTTTTCCTGTGTGAATATTAAAAATGTTTGCTATGCAAATTTTTGTCTGTTGTTCAAGCTTGAACTGAAAATTTTTCCTCTGCGGGTTTTGAGTTTGTGAGTTGGAATTCGTCTTTATAGTGTCTGACTCTAAGAAAGTAAAGTGTGAGTGTGTGTGTGTGTGTGTGTGTTTGTGTGTAAGCTGCCACCAGCGTTGTTCTGCTGGAGCCGTCCGTGAGAGCTTTGGAAAGCTGCTGCAGACTGATTGTTACAGACCACAAACTCAATCCTCACTTTCATTAAAGAGGACCATCACAACCTGCCTAAGATAATGCTGTCCCTCAGGCCGTCTGTCTGGGTGCCTCCCCGGAGTCACTCGAACACACACACACACACACTTTGAACTCCAGGCCAATCATCCAGCTAAAGAAAAGTCCATTATGTCGGTCACCTTCAGAGAACGGCTGTTCTGTCCACTATTTTACCCAGGCATTCATTACCACTAGAGAAAGCTCTTTTTCAGGCCTTTAACTCGCTCTGTACAGCCTGATTTCACCTAATTTATCTCACTAACCATGGATAGGCTGCTTGGTCATCTACTTCCGTCCACACCTCTCAGCTGGTAGCATTCAATTATTTGCACCGTTGGAAAAAAATAAGGACGTTACGGAAGTGACTGACGAATCGCAGCAGATTAAATTCAGTTTGTTAGAGGAATGCTAAATACTAAAATTTTCATTTTTGTTGGGCAAGCTGCTTTACAAGCTACAAATTGGCATTCGGGTAGTTGATTTCTTATATTATTTTCCTATGTCTTACTAGTTATGGTTAGCATTAAAAAAATTATAATAATCCTTAATTACTTATAAATATTCATTTTATATATTACTAAAATTATATATAAATTATTTAAATGTCTTGGTACTGTAGTTCTTTTAATTATTTTTTTTTATTTTTTTATTTTTTATTATTTATATACTGCTGTAGTTTTTTACTTTTTACTATATCTTTTTAGGTTTAATTTAGTTACAAATTATTTTTTTATATAGCTATTTTTATATAGCTTTTTATTTTTTTCATGCAAAAACTTTGAGGTGAACCTGGACATTTTCACTTAAAAATCTTCTGGATTCAGAAACATTTTTTTTTTTTTTTTTTTTTTTTTTAAGGTTCTAAGGCTTTAAACCATCTTACAGTAGAGATGTATTTATCACTGTTGTGAGGCAGGAGAGTATTTACTTCAGTAGCTGTGGTCTACTTTGGTTTCATTTTCACTCTGTGCTCTTTCTTTTGGATAACAAAATAATGAACTCAAATTAGTATTTTTATGTCCATTGATTGGCACTGTAGTAATACAAAGGAAAATGAACTGTCTGTCAAGATCATTCTATAAACCCTTCAGAGTGAACCTAGATCCAGAATCCAGAATCGAATTCTTAAATCAGAGAGCACATTCTAGATGATCTTTGATTATTTACTCATCTAAATCTGATATGCAGTTACATCTGTTCTGCTACTTGTTACCATAATCAGTACTTTATTGTATTCAAGATTCTGAAAAAATATATGCTGGTTCTTTTACTACATTTAGTTTTTCCTCAAAACTGGTGCCATATTTATGATGAAATAGAAGAACAAAGTGAGTGATGTAAGAAAAGAAAAAAAGAGGGAGTCATATGCTTTACTTATTTTCTTATTTTCCTTTGGTACCATGGTGATGAACATCTCCAGTTTTCCATTTAAATGCACCGGGGCCTTTTTCCAGACAGATAAGAATCTCATTTCCCATGTGTGTGACGCTTCTGTAAATACACAACGCTGGCACACAGCTGTGACCCTGATCTCTGCTATGATCTAACTTCGGGCTGTGAACAGTTCGGTTGACGCTTTTTAGAGAATGAAATCACTCTGAAGCCTTGAATGGTCTCTGTTATTGTTAGGCAAACAAAACAAATGCAAACAAGGACAAAGTTTCTTTTAACCCACACAGTATGAATAACCACAGAGAGAAGAAATTGAATTGAACAACCATTTAAAGTGATCTCTTGTTATCATTTTCTGTTTTGCGTGCAGGCGGTTGAGAAGAATTTGATCCGCAAGTCAAGCGGAGGGTTGACGTATATCGCTGAATGGAAAGGCGGACTCCTGGAGCATAAGATGGGTCACCTGACCTGCTTCGCTGGTGGTATGATCGCTTTAGGGGCGGACGGAGCCCCCGATGATAAGACGGGTCACCAGATGGAACTGGCGGCTGAGATCGCCCGCACGTGTCACGAGTCTTACTCCCGAACAAGTGAGTGGGAGAACAGCTTTGAAATGTTAAACATCTAAAAAAAAAAAAAAATAAAAAAAATAAAAATAAATAAATAATGTTTTGTGGTTATGTACCTTTTTTTCTTACCCCACCGATTCGTTTGTGTGTGTGTGTGTGTATATATGTATATATGTATATATATATATATATATATATATATATATATATATATATATATATATATATATATATATATATATATATATATATTAGTCTTTATTTATTTAGCAGCAACTTCTATGCAAAAAATACTAAAAATGTGTAAAACAAGTGATTTATCATGAGACAACATCACAAAAAAAATCTAATTTATTTACTTATTATAAATTTAATAAATTGAATTATAAAGTGCTCACCCATAAGTGAGATTTGTATAACTATTCTGTCTATAATAGTCTTATTGTCAGTGTAGAGACTCCCTAAATCCATTGCTGTTAACCCTGAACACAAACACACACACTCAAATCCCTTATTAAACACACACATACACAATCATCACTGGCCTGTTCATAATGCTTAGGTATTTTTAGCAGACACAGATTATCAGAGGTCCAGATTATCCCATAGCCCATAATCCACATCCAAAAAGTGTTTCTCTTCATCTCAGGAACAGTGTAATCCCATAATCCATTGTCAACGTGGATGTTTAAGCGATGAATTTGACAGCATGTGTGTTTCAGGTATGAAGCTGGGTCCCGAGGCCTTCCGTTTCGACGGAGGCGTAGAGGCCATCGCCACACGGCAGAATGAGAAGTACTTCATCCTGAGGCCGGAGGTCATTGAGACGTACATGTACATGTGGAGGTTCACCCACGACCCCAAATACAGACAGTGGGGCTGGGAGGCGGTGCAGGTGAGAACTCAGTCACATGGATTTCACATTATCACTTATTGCATAACACCACCAGTATGTGACTGGTAAAGAGGCCCAGGATGTAGGCCAGACTGTGAGTCACAGCGAGGCTTTATCCATGCCTTCAGACGCTCGCTGCACTTCAGCACAGCGGGATTAGACCGCCAGGATCTCACAGCCTTGTAATTGTACCATAATGACTTCAGATTGCCATTGTGATGTGTCTGTCCCTTCAGGCGACACATCAGATCTCTTCAACCCTCGCTCTCCTTCTGCCATCTATTCCTCTCTCATAAAAATGTGCTGGCTCAACACTCACTCAATGCTTGATTCATTGCTCCAAGAACTATTTTGTCAAATCTTCAGTATCTTAATGTCCTTTTTTGCACCCTACACAGCACCTCAAGGCCAGTAAGAATACACGAATCAAGGACTTTAGAATTACTAGAAACTACAACTGCAGCAAAACTCTGCAGGAATGTAGATCTGGAGGGCCAGAGATGGCCAGCTCTTTCATATAGACTTATGGGTTGGGGGCCTATTGACTTGGTCCAGTAAGTACCCTTGCATCAGTGCCAGGTCTCTGAAAATGAAAAGCAGGCTACATGACACTTGCTAGGATTGTGGAAAACTATGACATTGATACTGACAGGTACATTTGTTTTTCTGTATATCAGGCTCTGGAGAAGTACTGCAGGGTGGAAGGGGGTTACAGCGGAGTGAGAGACGTCTACGCTAGCACGCCCAACCATGATGACGTGCAGCAGAGCTTCTACCTGGCTGAAACGCTCAAGTGAGTACAGAGCACACACACATACACAGCTGACTGTCTTGCATTGTTGGAGAAAAAAAAATATATATATATGTATATAAACCGATTTACCAATTATACACACTCACACTTTGTGTTATATTAATGAGAAGTATCAGTATATTAATGAGTCATCAGTCAGAATAATGAGGAGAAAAAAAGTAAAACTTGAGCGAATTTTGGCAAACTCAAAAATTTATATAAATAACTCATTAAAAATATAATTAAAATAATGTTACAGTGCAAAACAACATACTATATGATGAATGATCTTCATTTTATTTTTGCTAAATGTTTTTCTTATGAATTTGGGCTGAAATAAGCTTGTAAACACATCTTTGTAGCACAAAGATTGAGTCCGACTGGAGCCTGCGATTTTCACAAACTTCTTATCCATTGGTTTGCAATATATAGGCATGTTGCGAGAGACTAACTTGTGATTCTGCAATGACTGTCTGAAGGAGAGGAAAGCTCTTCACTTAGAATGCATGAATTGAGCCAGTTCTCTGTCAGAGGGAAAATTGTCACTGTCAAGGTGAAATGATTGAGACACAAGACTGTGACAGCTGGAACTCATTCACAGTGGTACTTATCAAACAACATTCATCATTTAAGACGGATAAATGAAAGGAATGAATAAAGAAAGAGTCGATCAGTTTGTCAGGGCACAAAATGATGGCCTTCATTGTGGAGGGGGTGTTGGGGTTGGGGTAGGGGGTTGCTGGTGTCTCTTCCCAGCTCTCCAGTCTTCCCATTTGATTGCGTTTTAAGAGGAAATAACTGTTCGAGTCTCATCCTGCCAGGCCAGACAGCGGCTCTTCATTTCTGCAGTCTTTAATACTCTGGAGGAGCGCTTGCCCTTTGGCCAGGAGGAGTGCAGCGCACACAATTGAGCACAGACAAGATTTAGCAATTCTTTGAGAGTGAGAGAGAGCGCGCATCAAGAAGCCCCTGCTTTCGACTTTTCCCACTCTGGTTGTTTCTCATTCTGTTGCTGCTTCTGGCTTGCTTTCGCCCCTTTTGCACAGTAAGTGCATATTAAGTAATGATTCTTCTTCAGAGCCAGACTGTCTGGCGGGCTGAGGGATCAGAGTTTCCTGTTCATAGAAATGCTCTCAGTGTGTTTGTAGACATGACTGTGCTCTTTAACATGCTCACTTCAGCACACTACATCTGCTCTGCTTCACACGCTGAGCCACTAAAGGGATAATTCACACACACACACACACACAAATTTTTTTTTAAATTTGTTCATTTACTCACCATGCATTCATTCCAAACCTGTATGACTTACTTTCTTCCGTGGAAAAGAAGGTATTTTTTATGCAATTAGTAAATGTTGCCAATCAAACAATATATCCGCTGATATGTTCTTTTTTGGGGGAGCCTATTATTATTTTATTTTATTTATTTTTTTCCTGTTTGGCTGATATGTCAGAAGCAGGACCTTTATTTTGACTGCTCTTAGAATGCCAACGCCTGAGCGCCCAGAGCTCCCCGTTTCTGTCTTCATTAGTGTATTGTCTCTGTTTAACACTTCTGATCATTTTTTTTTTTTATATACACAGAACTTTCAAACAGTATATGAAAAAATAGCATAGCGTATTATTGGTAACACAAAGGCAAATGCTATAATACTTTCTCATCCACAGTCAGCATTCAGCTTATATGCGTTTAATTTCAACAAGTCTTTGAATATCTAATAAACTTTTAATTTCTCTGCTCTCTTTAAAGGTCCCCTAAAGTGCCTTGAAACATGCAGCATTATTCTATGTGGTGACATAATTTAAACTGAAACTGGAAAAGAGGGCGGGACATATAGAGCAGCCCATCCCCTTTTTAAAATAGCCAATAGCGTTTTGTTTATATCTGCTCGGGCCAGAGCCCTTGAGCTCGGTAAAGCCACATTTGACAGCCGCAGTCTAATAGATTTACCCCCGAGATTCAATATCAAACTCTTAGTAAAACAAAATAGTGCTCATAATCACGCTGAGATTGTGTAGTTGTAAAAGTTTTTAATATATGCCGACTCACGCATATGATCCTCTCCATACGATCGTGTCCCTGTACCAGAGCCAAAGTTCAGATCAAATTTTGAATTCTAGACTTTTTTTGTTTGATTCTACAATTTGATTGGTCAAAAGGTTTGATGAGAAGATGAAGTACGATGTGACGTTTTGGCTTAAGTGACGAACTGGAAGCTTTGAATGATTATGTCATTGTCACTGTTTTGGAGCACACTGCCTTATAGATAACCTTAAGACTAACATATTGATAACAACATCCAAAAAAAATAGATTTTGATTTCATGGGGACTGTAACGTTCAGTCCGTGTGAATTAGAAGTGGAATTACAGAATCAGGAAATTGCCATTTAAATATCTTTTATTTTACAGATTTATTTTATCAAATCGATATATATATATATATATATATATATATATATATATATATATATATATATATATATATATATATATATATATATATATATATATATATATATATAATTTTTTTTTTTTTTTTTTTTTTCAAAATTAAGCTTTTTCAAATAAAATAATTTAGTAAATGTTATGTACAATAATTTTATTTCAATCCATAAACAAACAAATTAAAAATAAATTAAAAAAGCTTACCGGAGTGCTGTTCAAAAATACAGGACACATCTCCATTAAAAATGGCCCAAAAATTAAATATAAAAGTGGTTATCAGTGTGATGATTGTTGGGTCCATTTCACTTTTAGATGCAGTCTGACCTCTTGTGACCTCTTTCGTTAAATAAAGCTGCCTTTTCTTATTTATAATTTCACCTTCCAGTTTCTTCCCAGCTTCCAGTTTCTTCCCAGGTCTGAAGATCACACTCTCTGTAGAAGGAGGCCAAGCACGGTTTAAGTCGCCAGAGGTGGTTCATCCAGTGGACCCGCATGATTTAGCTTTAACTCTAGAGGCCTAAGGTCAGCAGCTTATATTTTCACAGTGCCAGCAGAGAAGAGAGCCTTTCATCAGCAAATCTCCAGCCAATGCATGTCTGTTCAGAGAGGAAACCGAGAGGAAGGGAGGGTTAGAATCCATATTATCAAGGTCACAACTTCATCAGGAAACAAGTGTCAGCATTGCCGTCTCTAGCTAAAGTTTATAGACTGTAATTTAAAATCTGTCATCCAGCCTTCCAAATAAAGTTGTGCCTTCTAACCTGTGGCTTTTTTTTCTCCTTGGTTGCAGGTTTTGAATTATAGCCTTCGCTCATAAAACATTGTCCTTTAGCTATGGCTGTCGGCCACAAGTTGCTACTCTCAGCTAAAGGAAGCAAAATGTTGAGACCTTTTGTAATTTGTAATCTTCATCCCTTATTTATGTTGCTGTTGTTGTCTTGGCAGTGTTTTGCTTGGCAGAGTTTCACTTAAGCACTTGGGAGATGTTCATGTTTTGTTAACGATGAAAACATTCCGATTTTAAGAGGTGGATTTATGCAGTTTGGAATTCATTGAGATAATTAGTGGTGTTTGTGTTTGTACTGTTGTGCATATTAAATATTAAACGTTGGCGTGTTGAGACGCAGCCTTTTGTGCTAGACGTAAACCATACCTCAAATGATGCAGCTTGTTGAGTTCCGTCAAACTTCATTGTTAAAACTGGTGGAAAGACTAGACTTTGTTTGTGTGTGTGTTAGGGCTTGGACAACGCAAAAAAATACGTTGACGCAAAATATGCGCATCGATTCGTCGACCTGTTTTTATTTCTCTAAAAAACGTTTGCAAAACATTTACCTTATGTGCGCTGAATATACGCGATGGCTTGATCAACATTCTGTCCAACGTTATATAACCAATCCAGGGTTTTTTCTGCATTGACCTTTTTTTTTTTTTTTTTGGCGGCTGTCAAAGCCTTATTTGATCGGTGTGTGATGTAGAATAGAATGACTCCTGCGCCTGTATGAGAGAGAGCCCTGGCTGCACGCACACTATCAGTCTTTAAACAACACGAGCGCTTCTTGCTCTCTCTCCCCCCTGTGCATATTAATCAAAATCATTAAACACAATAGAAAAAGGGCGAAACACCGAAGTTTCACTCGCGCTCGCGCACTCACAGTCTTCAAACTACACGAGCGCGGTCTCTCTCTCTCTCTCTCTCTCTCTCTCTCTCTCTCTCTCTCTCTCTCTCTCTCTCTCTCTCTCTCTCTCCCCCCCTCGTGCATATTAACCAAAATCATTAAACACGATAGAAAAAGGGCGAAACACCGAAGTTTCACTCGCGCTCGCGCACTCAGTCTTCAAACTACACGACCGCGGTCTTGCTCGCTCTCTCTCCCCCCCCCCCCCCCTCGTGCATATTAACCAAAATCATTAGACACGATAGAAAAAGGGCGGAACGTCAAAGTTTCACGTGGAGCATTCCGAGATTTTTTTTTCTCCATGAAAGGCTGCTGGCTCCCACTGTTAAATTTTTTTTTTTTTTTGTTTTTTTTTTTTTTTTTGACAGCCCTAGTGTGTGTGTATATTTGTAAACCTATTCTATGAGAAAAGCATTTAATTTACACTACAAAATATAGCTTTAGAAATAAATATTTTGAATCAACATTGGATAAATAGTGATAGTAAATGGGTATTAATCATAGACTGTATAAAAGCATGGATGTACTGTTTGTGACGTCACCTGTAGACTCCTGAAGAGTGTTTTTGAAGCTCAAAGTGTGTTCTCTTACAAGCAATCTCACTGTGATTTAACTGTTTTATAAAATGCCCTGGAAACATCTTGAGAGATTTTCTTTCTTTGTTTTTCAGGTATCTGTATCTTTTGTTCTCCGACGACGACCATTTGTCCTTCGAACACTGGGTGTTCAACACGGAGGCCCATCCTCTTCCTGTCATTAAGAAACCGACCCCAGAAATAGCAAACCAACTCAAGTAATCTTCATCCAACCCCAAAACCCCACTGAGACGTATCTTCCTGAACCTGCTTTAACGGTGGAGAAGAGCTATGGACTCAAAACCCCTGTGGCTGGAGAGTTCTTATCCTCCAGGACTTTTTTTTCAAGTGTTTCTCCTCTGCCGTCTCTTCTCGGGATTCCGCATGCTGCCCTGTCGCCCCTCTCTCTGTCCCTGAATCTGCGGACACGTCTCTGAACCTCAGAGACCCAGAAGGACCTTATTTCCTCTGTGAGGAGACCGGACCAGATCGTTTTCCATCATACTTGCCCTCTCACACATGTAATAAAGCCATAGGTAATTGCATAAAAGTCCGTCTGTGTTTTTTGCATCATGTGCATTTACAGGAGCGAAGCTAAGAGATATCCACTGGACTTCACCATCTCCTGCTGTCTGTTTCTTTCGGGATGAGGTTTGGTTCAGCGTTTTGAGGCTTTATTCGACAGCAAGGTAGTGAAACCAAGTCAACTAGTGCCTTTTAGTCTTACTGATCATTTTAGTTTTAATAGCAACGCTCTATTTATTTTCGCTGTGGCCGAAGGTTTCTTCCTACTGGCCTACAGCCCTCCTACTCTCTTAATGGATGTAAGAATAAGTCATTTATTCCTCTACATTTGTGAGCTTACTTTTTCAAATAATGTGTGCAAAATGTGTTTTGATTGTTTACTTAATCAGTGGAGGAAGATACTTTTTTTATCCTAGACATGTAAAATAGAGTACTTTGTGTTAATTTATTACTCAAGATGTAGGGATTTTCTTTGTCTTTTTTTCAGTGTGGAGGGCAGGAAACTACAGAGACTCTTAAGAGGAAACGATGATAGGAAAAAATATGAGATGAGAGGATAAATTTACAATTCAATGCACTGCAGTTGCTTGCAAAAACTATTGTTTTCCTGAGAAGTTTTGCGTTTGCTAGCAAACACGGTGAATATAAATTTTTCTTCCCACTTTATTTCCATCACAAACATTTTGCAAGCTCATGCAAAGGTTTTGTGAGCGGGCAAACAGCTTTTTATGAGCGAAAGTTTCTCTGTGGAACACAAAAGGTTTTTGCGAGCGAATGCATAGTTTCCTGTGTGCGAACCCAAGAAGACGCATCGGCATTGAAATCTAATTTTTCCTCCAATCTAATCACCAGGTCCTTTTAGGAGCATTGTAGTAAACTGCAATGAAGCTGCTCGAATCCATTGGAAAAGTGTTTTATTAGGACAACACGGGCAGCATCAGTCAAAAAGGGGAGTGAATATTTGTATGAATGTACCACCAAATGTGAATTCAATATGCTTTGGCCTAATTGTTGTGATTTATCATTTTATCTTTGTTTGTTTGATCGTTCATTTGATTTAACCTGAAAGCACAAAGTTGTGAATCAGTATATTTGGGTTTTCCATGAAGAAAAGAATAGGAATAATATTACTGTAGGACAATGTGACGGCACAAGTGCGGAATGATGATGGAAAAAGATGCAAACCAATGAATACACTGGATACAACACACATACATACAAAATAATTACATACACTACATCTGTAGCCACATTCCAATTTATAGAAGAACACACCAATGCCCATCTTATTAGTAACTTTTGGGAATTTGACAACTCAAATTTGAGGTCTGAGTGGCAGGATTGCAAGGTCTGTTGTGGAGTGGTGCTGATGCTAGCATCTACATTTAGACAGTGTTCCCAAAACCAAACCACCCTGCTCAACTAGAAAGGTGTGGTGCTTTAACCAATGTAGTATACTAGTGGATCCAGGTGAAAAAAATACCTCGCAGAGATTCCTCTCTCTTGAGGCCAGTGACTGCAACACTTGACATGGTATTTCTCCGCTGTATGTGTGCTAGTGAATGGCATACTGTCAGAGTTAGGAGCCGCAACATATGAAAGTAACATCATCTCGAGGACACTGTAGATAAGACATCTCGCTCACTGGATTCATGATACTGCAAATCTAAACGATGTTTAGCACTGCTGCGGCATAGCGCGAACTAGCGATTTGTGCTGTCTCTTTAGTGAAAGTTATTCCTCAAGCTGTGACTGATGATTTGTAGCGACTCTTAGGTGACATTCGGATACAGATGTTTCCTCGCATCTGGTTGCGATACTCAGAATACGAGCTGCGCTTGTTTAAATATTGTGTTGATCTTGCATAGAAAATGCCTTTTTGTTTGTGATTCTTGTCGTTTATTTCTTCATGAGACAACCTCAGAAATGTAACCGTACAATATTGCTGATAATCATTCCATTGCACAGTCTTTGTTTTGTTTCGGTTTTCGGTTTACTTTTTTCTCTTCTTTTCTTTAATATATATGCAAGTAATTTTGTGGTAAAGTGGTTCATGTTTGTTTGTTTTTGTTTTTTTTTGTATTGTACATATCTCATTCTGGCAAACTGCCAGCCATCATTTATATAAATCCTATGATCTTATGTAATAAATTATATTAAAGAGCAGGAAAAGGTTTTGATAAACTATATTTGTTACACTTCAATTGTGAATAAAACAATCTTTTAATATAATGCAGAGTTGTTGTTGTTTTTAATGGGGATTTCTTGATTAAAAACATTTTCACAAAATGTATTTATACATTCATGTTTGGGGGCAGATCTGACTCATACAAGGCTGACACTGCAAGAGTCATTTAAAAAAAAAAAGGTTTTATTATTAATGTGTGAAAGCAATAAAGATGCATCCAACAGGTCTGTTGAATTAAAATTCTATCAATAAATTATATGTAACTAATGGTTACATCCATCTATCATTCTATCCATCTATTGTTCTATTTATCATTATATCTATATACAGTATATTCTATTTGTTTGTACTGTATGTCGTTCTGTCTATCTGCCATAGTTTTATCATTCTGTCATATCGTTGTCTATGTGACATTATATTATTGTATCATTCTTTCTATCATTCCGGCTTTTTAACATTCTGTAGCTCTATCATTCTGTCTATCGTTCTGTCTATCTTATCTTTCTACCTAATGTTTGATATAGCTATCGTTCTGTCTATCATTACATCTATCATTCTGTCATTATTTCGTTCTATCATTCTTTGTTGTTCTGTCTGTTTACTGTTACATCTATCATTCTGTCTTTCATTCTGTTGTTGTGTTCTACCTACTGGGACAGTCGTGGCATAATGGTTCGAGTCGAGGTGTAACCCGAAGGTGGCAGGTTCGAGTCTCAGGTCTGGCAGGAGTTGTCGATGGAGGGAGTGAATAACCAGCGATCTCTCCCACCATCAATACCACGACTGAGGTGAGACCCTTGAGCAAGGCACTGAACCCCCATATATAAAGCCATAGTGGATTCATAAATAAACTATGATAAGAAACCGATATAAATAAAGCCTATGATTTAAACAACTGGACAACCACGGGAAAATAGTTTTAGCAATTTTAATTCAACAAAGTGAGACTGCTGAAGCAGAATAGAAGGAAAGAAAATGCAATACCCATGGGGTAAAGTAAAATTGAAACCCAAAAATGAGAAGGAAAAGGAAATAAAGATAGAAAATAAATAGAAACAGATTCACTCAGATGCAGTTCACTAAGAACATTAGAGGAAATGATGTCACCTGATGTCACAACACAGCATGTTGCATATTATTTTTACAAAACAAGTCCCTTCAAATAAAATTAACCACAGACCTTATTTTCATGAGGCAGAGCTTTTGAGCATTTGTTAATTGTTTTCTTGGTTAACACAGTCACAGTGTTCATCTTACACATATTGGACAATGAATCAAATTAATTACAACAGCAATGTGTAATTGCAAGCTTCTCCACAAGCTAATTGCATAATAAGAACATGATGTTCATTAGTATTTCTCATTATTCACATAATTGTACTTACATGGTAACATGAACACTATAATGTTAAGTATAATTGTATTTTGTTAACTTTTTAGTTTTTTTGCAGAAACAAACCACTCATCTCACGGCCAAGTCCAGTTTAAATGAGCGTTGATGTGAGCGGCGTCAGGCCTGAGGTGTACAGGAGATCACGGGTCGAGTGTTTACAGCAAACACAGGAAATTACATTCTAGTTTATCTTTCATTACGTCTCCCTCGCATGGAGAGAGATCTGAATGGAAGGCATTGTTCTCTTCTGTGACAAATAATACGGCACTACAGGTAGTCGCACCCTTCAACCTGTTTGTCTTATATACACATCGGCCATTCATAAGGTCTTCAATTAGGATGTGAAGTTCACATAGGGCTCGCTACTAATTCTCCTTAAAGTAGTATGGACGTCACAGATATTAATCAACCTAACAGCAGTCAAAATCTCTAAACATAAACCATGTTGAAAAACATAGTTCACCCAAACATGAAAATTCTGTCGTCATTTACTCACCCTCAAGTTGTTCCAAAAGCATATGAGTTTCTTTCATCTGTTGAACACAAAAGAAGATATTTTGAAGAATGTTGGTAATGAAACAGTTGCTAGTCCCCACTGACTTCCATAGTGGGGAAGAAAAAAAATACTATGGAAGTCAATGAGCACCAGCAAATGTTTGCTTACATTCTTTTAAAATATTTGATATTTTAGAAGCAACTTAACTTTTAAGGGAAGTCGTGGCCCAGAGGTTAGAGAGTATGACTCCTAACCTTAGGGTTGTGGGATCAAGTCTCGGGCTAGCAGCACCATGACTGAGCGAAAATCTGTGTTTTAATGTTATTCAGTTGCCATATCTAACACCTCATTCTAGATAAAACAGCTACTATAGCAACTGTTTCATGCTGGCCTGTTTTGACTAGAGAAAAACGTTCTGATTGGTTGATTGTACTAGTCTCCGCCCACTCCTCCACTAATGAAAACACCCGAGTGCTCGTCATTCACATCTGCACTGGTGTGGATGTTTAAAAGCTCCTGTAGGGTCTGAATTTAGGATTGCCAGAACATTATACTCTTTTCATCTCTGTGGTATGGTAATATCATTTTTTCCTTTGTTGATCCCCACCTCTTCTCTGTCAAGATTCTCCAGGGGGTGTTGTTTCTGTTACCTTTTTGCTTCCCCAATGGCCTGGTTGTAATCATACCAAATCATTCCAGAAATCAACATAAAAATGATTTGTTTGGGCAAATGGGCTTGTTGACATGTAAATATCTCTGAATGCAGTGTTTTGCTGGCGGTGGGTAACCTCCATATCATCGCACATTAAGTATGCACACTCTCCAGGGACTAAATGATGCAGGAGGAGAAGATGAAACAGGAAGATGAGAGGCTTGTCGGAGTGGCTGTGCTGGTAAGCGGTTGTCTGGGGGAACCGCTGCTCCCGCTGTCTGGCCTGCTGCGTGACACGCTGGACTTTGTTCATGCATGTTCCCCGCTGCAAGAAAAAGATCAGTCCCTTTCTGATATTAACCTCCCAGAGACAGACGCTAGTTCTGAATTTCTATTTCAACTCCGAAACCCCATTAAAACATTGCTCAGTTTTCCAGGTCATAGAAATGAATCATCTGCATGGTTCAGAATACATTCATTAGTACAGTATGTGTATGATTTGTTTTATAACACTTTTGTTTAATTTATTAGGAATTGGTCTAATGTGTATGGAAACCCATTTCTTCCATGGAATAAAAAGACTAAACCGGTAATTGCAACTTTCTTGCGAAATCTGATTTTTTTCAGAGTTTATCTCACAACTTTATTTTATACTTTATTTTATAGAGTTTATACCAAAGTCATTTATTTATTTATTTATTTGTCTTGTGATGGAAACAAGCCTCATAAATATAAGGTTAGGAGACTGCCTCACACTCTTTTTGATGTGGATTTTGTTCTAGCTTATTGAATGTATGATTTGGGGCTACGTATATTTATTGATCAAGGGCTATCTGTCCATGTATTTTTTTGCAAATGTTGAGATGATGCATAAAAAAATTCTAGATTGTAACAGCAAGATGCAAATAACATTTCCAAAATATGTGATAAAAAATTATATAACAGATATGTCAATAATAATAATAATAATAATCATTATTATTTAGTTTATTTGTTTACTTATTTTTTAAGATGACATGCCATTAAACTAGAATAAGAAAAAAACATGCCGCATAAATTTTAGATACAATTCAGAAGTCATGTGACTGAATAATTCTCAGACAGTTGGCTAATATTCCCACTGAATTGTTACTGTAGCTTCACTATTAGGTAATATTAATTTAATAAAATGTATATTTCCTGCAGTGGCTTCAACATCCACTTTTATTTTGCAGCAAATATCCTTGAAATCATTTTTGTTCTCTTGAGCACATGGTGTGAAATGGCCACTTTGTTTTTATTTATTATTTTTACAATATTATTTGCATAATTTAAGTTGCAGCTTTTATGTAAACGTGAAATCAGAGTTTATTTGTATATTTTATTGATTTTTTTTTTTTTTTTATAGCAATACCATTACTTTACTTTTATAGTCCCTAAAATCAAAAGCAACATTTTAACCCTTTTTTTCTGGTCCAGCATACTCCTTTTAGTGAGTTTTTTTTCCCTCTTCTTGCTGTGAATGAAATAAACCCACACCTTGATAGTCGATAAGGAATGGCTTGAAGAGATGGAAACACACAGGAAGCCACACAAGCTGTGTACATTTAATTCTTGTCTACCTCAGAGCCATGACACCACTGACTGTCATATACAGACCCTCAGTACATCACTATGACCTCACACAAGGACTTCCTGTTTTAGGCTTTAGGACACGCTGCTAATTTTAATGTGAAACCATATAATCAGAACCCCCTGCCTACGGCCCAGCTGCCATCTCAAATCCAAGTCAGCTCTGTCATTTCCTGAAAAATGTCCATCTAGCCTGAAATAAAAAACAGGAAGCGCCTCCAAAAAGATGTGATTTATTTCTCTGCTCTCATTATAGGTTAAAATTGCTGGTCTCGAGGCCCGGGCTGACTGAGAACTCAGGCATTGTCAGAAAAAATTATAAGAGGTAAAAGCATGTGATGAACTGCAGGGTTCATTGCGAATATGAATTAATTTGTTCCTCCGAATTGCCTGTTGGACACAAACTTCAGCCCTCTGATTGGTTGACTTCTTTAGTTTGAATTAACCTTTAGCGAGCGAGCTATCCTCATCGCTGTTCTTTACAATGGCGGTTTATGTCATCGTCTTCTCTGAGAAGGCTCCGCTTTAGGAATAATGAACATGAAGTGTGGAGTTTCAAAATCATGCATGCATGCAATGTCACACCAGGGCCACCCAGTGACTTTTCTGAAGAGTCAGGAAGTATCTTACTGAAATCCCCCTTTTTTACCTAATCAAGTTGATGAGCTTAATATCTTTTATCAATGAAGCACGATAACCTTCAACTATCTAGAATGATTCCGAAAACGATAGCTTTCTCCAGAACGCTTCTCTATAGACCTATTACTATTAGTTTGTCTTTTAGCTGACACTTTTTATCCAGAACAACTTGAACTGCACTTGTTGTAGGAGCAGTGCAGGACCGTGACCAGTATGCAAGCTTTTCTGTTCAGTTCTGTTTTGCAGTGTTGTAATGTTTTGCTTTGAATGTTATCATTATTGTAAACATGTCTGAATTGATGTAATATAGCTAGATAATTTTATTTTTATTTTGAGCCGTGAAATGTCATGGAGGTTAAGTGAGTTTGAACATTGCAGTTTAAAAAATCAGTACCTTTCCAAGTGCAGAAATTACAGACTTCACCTTTGACTTTTATTGGATAGAATCCTTCTTACAGTATATGATTAGTCACTCCTTATACATAATAGATAATGTGTTGTACTGTGTGGGTTTAGATTGCTGTAGGTGTAGGAGCTAACCATGTTTCTGTCTTTATGTCTGAGTGAAAGCTTACATTGTGAAAGCTGACTAAAGTTGAACTCTGACCTTAAAATGGAAGCCACCAGGATGCCAAGCTTCCTGTCCGATTGTAATTACCATGCCAACATCACCTAGCAAGCTGCTCTGATTGGGTCTTTGTGCCAGTGCCAATTATGAAGACAAATTACTGCTTGTGTGTGCAGTAATGGTACATAATCACAGACCTCCAGTGACCAGCTAATATCACTTTGCTTTTTAAAGCTTTAGTCGGAATCAGTTGTACACGTAGAGCAACCTTTTTCTAGCTTTAAATCTAATGTAACTATATAAAGGCTTGGAAAGTGCTTAGTAAAAATGACTAAACAATCTTAAAGCCATTCATTTGTGTTATACGAAAATATACTGGTGAAAATACATAGCAAACGTGTTGCTAACAATGTAGCCACCATGATCTGCGTCTGGTTGTTGTTGCTTCAGTGTGCAAGCTTGTCATTCAAGTTGAACTGCATAGTTCATGATACATAAAGAATGGAAAGACAGATAGATCAAATTAAAAAGGACAGCTGAGCGTGAATATGCCTCTGTATTTACACAAACTCACATGCTGTGCCAAAGCAATTTGTTTTCCATTTTAAAGCTGATTAAATCATGTAATGTGAGTGAATTAAGGGAAATAAGGGGGAAAGCAGGCTAAGTGCCGCATAAAGTATGTACAGCATAAATATTTACAGTTGTTTCTGGTCTCTTTAACTGATGTTACACATTGAACAACAACAACAACAAAAATTGTGTGGAAACACTTTTCCTTCGGAAATTGCTAATAAACTTCAGAAAGAAATGGCAAGTAACACAGAAATAAATGTGCAATTTTGAAATTGAACTGTATATTCTTGTAAAACATACAATAATAATCATTTATGTTTTTTTTACTGTGAGGTCATGTCTAGTTCTACCACACACATACAATGCATTTAGGTTTGTAGGGCCCTAAACTAGATCATGGACCCTCTCTGGTGTAAAAACTGCCAAAGCATAATTTGGACTTTCTTGTAGTATAATATGGGTTCAGTCTAGTTCTGCTTTTATCTAGTTTTATATCCCCACAGCATTAGCAGTGAGGATAAAAACCAAACCAAAAATACGTTAACTCATATTATACTAGATATCATTGTGCATTATTGTTAATAAAGCCACAGGTGTTAATGTGAAATGTGAAAAGTTTTGCTCTGTCCTTCTTGGGAAAGATGCACGCTTATCTTTGTGATTGTAGCTGAACTGTTTTCACAACAGCTAGCAGTGGTTTCTTGGCTGAAAAGTGGTTTTGTCACAGCTGTGGTCCACTTTTGGACCACAGTGAGTGGCAGAGGATCATGGGTAGTTCATCCTACCAAAGATCAGTTAGCAGTTAAACATGATTATGTTTAGGATAATAATTACACTTGCCTAGAAGATTTTTAAGCCAATTTGTTAAAGTTTTTGAATTGGAAACCTGCATCTTCGATATTCAAGAGCTGTCACCTCAAATAATCTCCATCATGGGATATAGAAACATTATTCACACAGGACCAATCACGTTGCGTCTAGCATACCTAAATCATAATGAAGTTGATGGCCATCTATTTGACCATGTCTGAAAACTAATTGGCTCATGTAATTAGTCCCACTTGAGTCATAAGCAAATTCATCAAAGCTCATTAATTACCAGGATCTTTAGAAAAGCATCAGATAGCCGAAGCATGGGCTCAAAGAGCATATCAGCTCGCAACCTTTTTGCAAATCGAAATGAGAATGTGTAGCGTGTTTTAAGCTCACTTAGTGAAGCATGTTCCTTTTGAGACTTGTGTTTGGTTAAAATCAGAGATGACTTAAGCAAGGATTCTTGATGACATGGATCAAGCTGAACTTGATGTGGGAAGATTAGCGTGAATAATGTCATTTGATATCTCTCGGTTTCTTCTCTGTTGCGTTTTCTTCTGGCTGCACAGTACAGTAAATTGAATGGTGAAAAAGATAAGCTAGCCTAGTGGAAAATGGTGAATGTAAATTAACTTGTGACATAGCAGGGTTGAATTGTTCTAATAGGATATTAGATTACTGCTGACCTTTGAGAAAGAATTAAACAAATGTTGTTCTCTCACGATATCCGGCGTGGAATGCAAGCTCAGGAACAAATTACTTAATCCAAAGGCTTTTCGAGAAAGAAGCATTGCTTTTGCCGCACTGCGCTCTCCATAACCCACTGTCACGAGTGGATGAAGTTCACACTCTCAGCACAAACTTTTGATTACTTTCTGTGAGGTGTTTAAAACTTTAATCAGTTCTAGAAAATAAGGAACTGACTGCAGGGTTGATGAAATGTAGCTTAAATTCGACAAGGTGCTTGGTTTATTTTCCCATTAGTCTTTATTTTTATCAGAGGTTTGAATCTAGAATGTTCCGGTTACTGGTTTTACATGGTTTCAGCTGGTGATTTATGATCTTCAGCAGGATTAAGCAACAATTTTGGTCTGTTACAACTAGGATGTTCAATTGAAATTGCAATTATACAATACAAAAGTGTTGTTTTTTATTAATTGCTATTTAATTTTTAATTTTTATTTATTTATTTAATTATTTTTAAATTGGTACATTTAATATATTAGAGTTTTCTACAAAGCCTATGTTATATTACATTATATTATATTTCTAAAGGTAGAATTTCAAACATTTATTAAAATATCATCATAATACCATCTTAAGATATTATTTTTACATATTATGAGGTATTTTTAACATGTACATAGTTAATTCATAATGATACACTATTAAAAATACTATCAGTTGTATGAATATCTTTGAATTTCATTATATTTTAATTTAAATTTTATTTCTACAAATTTTCAGGAAATTACCTATTTAATTTTGGCGTCTCTGGACATAACTTTTTTACTGACTTCAGAAATATCCTACCAATAAATGAACAAAACGTTTGAAATTACAAAAGGTCATCTTGTTGAACACACTTTGTTTTCCCTTTTCTTTCTTTTTTAAGGAATTATATTTTTCTTGAAAAATGTGTACAGTTTAATAGAGGCTTGGCTTCCACTAATTGCAAACCAAACTTAATTTCACTTAATTTGAGTGTCAATTAATGTGATGCAGCATTCACATTAATTAGGTAACAGGTGTACCAACAAGATTTTTTAATTATACCCTGAAAAGAAACAACAACAAATATATGCATATATCATCATCTTATTATAGCATTAAGAATTTTGCTCAGTTAAGTGAAAAATAAAAGGAAAGAAATAGTATAAAGAATTTCAACTAAATCTAGGACAAGGTCACTGTGATCTGTTTTAAATTCTGCTCCTAGCTGTTATGTCTCTGTCTCTTATGTGAGCCTCACACTCAAGGGATCCGCTTGGAGACGGTGTATAATGAGGTATGAAGCAAGCAAACTGTTCCATATACACGTAACCATGAAACCCGACCACTTCCACATCTAATGCATTCGATGGACACTCACTGCGAGTTTCAGATTTCAGTTCTGACGATGATGACATTTCTCTGACATTCTGCCACTCGTCTCCTCCCGAGACCTCCCGGTACACAGAAAAGTGGGTTTGTGCTAATATCATAGAGAGATCTGATGAAACCAAGAAATCTAACTCTTAAAGTGGGTCATGGAGTGCTGATATTGATGATGCTCTCCGGGTTTTTAAGGTTAGGCATTTGGGTTTTTAAATGTACCAGATGCCCTTTGTAGGTCACTTGAAGGTGTTACTTCAAACCGTATGTAAAAGAGGACCCAAAGGTCCAAAGTACAGGTCTTGGGACCTCATTATGATAGTCCACTTGTAGATATTTGCAGCAAACCAACGCAGTACCAGAGATGAAAAGAGTACAAAAATATAAACTCTGCGGGGTTACGGCCCTCCAGTGACTGGGTTTGATACCCCTGGGATAGGCCTATTAATCTCAAACTAGTTGTTTTTAAAGGAATCAGTTATTTAGAATAAGACATTTGGGCTGTTACCAGGCAAATCAGTATCAACAAACTCATCTGTTCAATGCAGATGAAATGCAGAAGCTTCATCGGAAGTGGCATTTAGATGTATTGTACACACTGTTTAGTGCAGGACAAGAATGCATTTAACCGGAATAATCATTTGAATTAAGAAATAAGTTATAAAATAAAAAAATAGAAAGATAATTTAAATGTGAAATTAAAATGGCCAGTATGTGTCAGCAAATCACTGTTAATAAGTGAGTTACTGCGATTGAACCGAATCATTTAAACGGTTGATTCATTCAGGAAAGAAACACTGTCGTGTTGTTGCTCGGTGTCAGGATAGTCACGGGAGGCAGAGGTAAGGGAATTCAACACAACGTTTATTTTTCACAAGATCAAGTGCACGGTGAGTAATAAGTGATTTCAGGTGCGGATACGGTGCAGATCACTCAGTGAGGGGCTGAATGCAGGGGAGTACGTCCATAGAAGAGAGGTCAGTGCCACACAATCACAGTTCACTAATGCTTGTCCCTTTTCTTTTACAGGAGAGGAAAACATTCCAGCGAGCTCGACGGGAACACAGGAGATCGTTGGGAAATCAGGTGACAGGGCTGGCTCAAAAAAAAAGATTAATTACACAAAGGTTAGTGTTTCAAAAGTAGCTACGTATATGTTACGTATTGGAATCCACGGGGCGAGCAGGGAACGGAAACATGAGGTCTGTTCCTGTTGGAGGCTTCACCTAGACTCTGGCCTGAGGTGAGTGCTTTATAGTCCTTTTGATCAGGTCATGATAGTGAACAGGTGTGGGTGATTAGCCTGACAGGTTCCTGACACTCAGAGACCCAAAACTGTGCTTTGGTGGCTGTGTGTGTGTGTGTGTGTGTGTGTGTGTATATATATATATATATATATATATATATATATATATATATATATATATATATATATATTCTTTTGTGGAAATAGAGCAAAACTGTGTTCACTGCTCTGTGTGTGTGCATTTCGGATGGGTTAAATGCAGAGCACAAATTCTGAGTATGGGTCACCACACTTGGCTGAATGTCACTTCACTTTCACTTTCACTTTCACTGTTGTAAATATATAGGACTAACGCCTGTTTTGTCCGTTTGCATCTTTCTTGTGATTTTAGTGCAAGTTTGCACTCCTGCCCATTATTTACTGCAGTAGTTTCGAGGGAGCGATTTTCTTTTTACTCCGTATTTAATGTGTTTTAAAATGTAGCGAAGTACAATACTTCAAACAAAATATACTTAAGTAAAAGTAAAATTACAGATTTTAAAAATTACTTTAAAAAGTAGAAGTACACAAGAAAAGCTACTCAATTACAGTAACGCGAGTAAATGTAATTCGTTACTTTCCACCTCTGCGCCTCTGCGCAATGCAACAAACTTATCAAGTTTCCAACACTTCTTTTAGCAATAAGCAATGTCACTCTACTTAAGACTTTAATGGTTTCTAATGGTTTCTAATGAATTCTCAATGGGTTTCGCTCATGTGGGCAGCAGCTGTGAAGGAATACTGCAACTTGAGTTGTTTTCAATAACCATGTGTTGATAGAGGCCACCACCCAATAAAATTAATTTGTTAATTCGTTACTCTCCAGCACGGCTGTCTCCATGACAACCTTGGATTTAACTAATATCTGTTGATAGATTAACAGTGCTGAGGCAGTCGAAACGAGTGCATTGACAATGATCACCTTGGTCCAGTTAGACTGGAAGGATTGTGCATGTCTTCAATGAAGCAGCCAAATCCAGGTAAGATCCCTTTAAAAGTATTATTTAAGTATCGTTATTAATCTAAAATTTATCATACTACTTTATTTCAAGTACTAAAATAATTACAATTGCATAAACTAAAACTATCAACAG
The DNA here is from genome assembly GCF_023724105.1 of Carassius gibelio. Classification (NCBI taxonomy): domain Eukaryota; kingdom Metazoa; phylum Chordata; class Actinopteri; order Cypriniformes; family Cyprinidae; genus Carassius; species Carassius gibelio. The sequence continues at coordinate 23,335,114 of NC_068390.1, forward strand.
CTATATACAGTGAATACTATACATGTGGGCGCACACACACACACACACACACACACACAAAATAAATAGTAAAACTAACCAAAATTAAATTGACAACTTAAAAAATAAATAAAATATAATTCACAATTAGAACAAAAACTATTAGTTATTCTAAAATAGCTGTGATGTCACTGTCAGTGTGATGACTGAGCTCATGAATATTAATCAGATGTTTTTAGATTTCTATGTTAAGTTTCTACATTGTCCAATCACCTTAATTATATTCACAAGAAAAAAAAGTTTAATATTTAATTTACATTTAATATTAGATATTAAATAATAAGTATACACTGTACCGAAAGACGCTATTACTTAACTTTAGTTAATGCATTAGGTGTTATGACCTAAAAAAGTCAACTCTTTTATGTAATTAATTTAGCTTGACATTATAGAAACTGGTAAGTATATGTATAAATTAATTTTGGTCAACAGATGTTGTCAAGTTATTTGTTTTCTTCTTAGATCATGTTACCTAATGCATTGACTAATGTTAATGACTTGAATCTCACTGAAACAAGTTACCTACAGTATGTGTTCTCGAAGAATATTATTCTATAAACTTTGAAATGCAATACTTTCAATCCTGTCTATAATTGTGTGCTCATAAATCTTAACTCAGTTATAGGCCAGCAGGTGTGGGAACAGTTACACCAAATGTCTTTTTCATAGTTGAATTTCAATTCCTGTGGAAATATCGAAAGAAACAAACCTCATCAGTCATTCAGCAAATATTCTATCACATTTATCTACTGAGTCAGGAAATGCCTCACCTGTGCCACTTTCCCATCACTCAGGAACTGTCGTATGCACTTTAAATCACTCTGAATTCAGTTTATAGCTAAAATTATTCTTCATTTTTTTACTTTTATCATCCATTACACCAGGCTCTGCTCCTGCCCTCAAACGTCATCTTATCTGGTCAATATAACCATCTAGTTGCATAAATTTAACGCTTTAGCTTTTTTTTAAATCTTTTGCCTTAATGTACACAATAACACAATCCCAGGACGAGACATGTATTTCATCATTATTAAAAGACTGAGTTTGATTTTGTAAATGCTCAAAGTTACTGTTAAAGATCAGTTGGTGCCATGACCCGAAGTCGAATGTGACGTTCCTTTATGAGGCTCAGTTTCTAATTCCCTGTCAAACAAACTGATATTGACAAGAGCGGAGCAATAGAAAAAAGATTGCCATTGTTAAGCTGATATTTTAATCATTCATCATCACTCCAGAGCAAAAGTTCCTTTTGGCCTGATAGAACTGTCTATCAGTCTCTGAAGTGCAGCAATGTGGCGTCCTATGAACTCACCAGGCTCGGACAGGCCGGCCTTGTCAACATTCACAGAGTCAATCACTTTAAAGCGGTGCCAATCGGGTTTGTCAGCAAAGACTCTACAAAAGCTGCATGCAAATCGGAGACTCGAAGAGCCGGATTTACCAGAGACTTTTCTATAATCCATCCAATGTGTCAGAAATGCAGCTCCGGAAGTTAAAGTCCCTTGAGGACGGCTGGTGAGGAATAAAAGTGTCTGAGGAACTCAAGGCTGTGAAGGGGAAAAATGCTTGTCAAAATAAAGGTGGTGGCAAAAGATGGTTAATCTGAAATGTATGTATCAGAGAGCGAAATAGCAGCAAGGTCATAATAAACTGATAAACATTACAGAAGCCTGCCAAAAGGAACAACATTCCCTCCACAGCATTATTAACTTGATACAGAATGTCACAGCTGTTGCATACCAACAGCAGAAGATTCAACAGCAGCCTCCGCAAAAGTATTTGCAAACATGCATTGCAATTGATTTATTGTATGAATGTTCTGCATTTATAACAAAAAAGTGTAATTTCCATTTGTTTGCAGATGCCCCTTGGTTATTTTTAAATTGTTTATTTATTTTTTGCTTCTTTCTTTTCTTTCAGAATCTAGTTTTTCATAGAGCTCTGTGATATCTATTGTATATTTATGCATTAGTTCAAAGCATTTATGAGATTCCGTCTCTCTAAACCCCTCCTTTCTGTGAAACTACTCTGATCTGATTGGTCAGATGGCCCAGTCTATTGTGATTGGTCTACAGCATAGAGTGCATGTCAGAAACGATTCTTTCATTGCCATAGTTACGTATTTTGAATACTTCCTGGTTGTGATTCAGTGGGGCCAGCTGGTCCAAATAAACTGGGTCCTGAACCATCTTTCAAGAGTTTTGTGAAATTAGAGCAGTAATCTTCAATAAAATGACAGGAACACAAAAAGACTGTGGTTGTACTGCTGTAATACAGTGGAGAAAAATTCATTTTAATCACTGGTTCTTTGCAGCTTCATCATTCGGAAATGAAAATAAATTAAATTTACTTCCACAGGGTCTTCTCGACATGATGTTAACTACACGAACAAGCTACAGTGTCTGTCATGAAAGTAGGATTTGAATGACGTCATTGTAATTTAATGACGACTCGTGTAGTCTGTTCAGAGTCAATTCTATCATTTAGGAGACAATAATTTTATCATGCACTTTTTGTTTTATAACTCTGCAGAGAGTTTACAATCATATACAGTTACATTACAGACTGCATGAAAGGTAATATTCTAAATGGCATAATAAGGGCACTTTTAGTCAAGTCAGATATTTTTGATGAAATGGGCTAGTTCAGATATGTTTTCACCAGCATGGGATTTATTGCATTTCTCGATCTCCATAAAGTTTTTTATTTTTATTTTTTCAGTTTTATGCTTGTATGTGCAGTCCCATGAGGTCTAGTTCACTTGATTGTATATACATTAATTTTGTATGCCGACTCCTCAGGGATGATGTTTTGAGTGCTGAAAATCTCTTCAAGTAGCACTCGGTGGTGTCTATCCCACTAATACTGAGACTCGATACACAGCGTCTGTGTGCTTGTCCTTGGTGTTTCAATACAAGGTTAGCTGTTAACCTGTCCCAGTAAATTCGCTCGTGTTCCCTCGCCTGCCACTTAGTCCTCACTTCAGAGCTCTGTGCCCGTCTGTTCTGTTTTTCTCAGTTCCATTCAGGGACACTGCCGCCTCTAGCCCAATACTTTCATTAAACAAGTCATTTATGGCATCTTGCAGAGGTGATGAGGGATGTAGTCTGGACACCCCAGAGCTTGTATGCCGCCATTACAGATTATTACATCGACAACACGTTCACAATTTGGGATTATGGGTGAGCAGATCACTCAAAGCGTGCCATCATTTTGATAAATGTGTGTAATAAAACCTAATAAAACCCCTGCGCCCTGAGTAAATAAACTTCTCTCGATGAAGTCATCAAATAAACTGTGTTCAGTAGAAATCTAATAAATCCATATTTCAGGCTCATGCATCAACGTTAAACACGAACTCATACACACGCTTGAGATTGAGGTATGAATATGAATGATGATGAACAGCAGAAAAACAGACTGAGTGGTGATGGACAGATATAATCAGAACAGGACTGTAGTAGTATAAATGTAAAGAATAAAACAAAACTAGTAATGATGCTGTTTATAGACATTTGTACAGGCTTCATCTGCTGTTTGAGCTCTCCTACAGACATGCAGTCAATATACAGTAGAATTTTCAAATTCAAGTTTTGTAAAAACAGTCTTTGACTAGACTATGATTTTATTTTTCTTCCCTCTTTAATTCAGCCATTTTACAATAAAGCCTTTCTTTCTTTCTTTTTTCTTTCAATTAATTTATGATTTGTGCAAGTATTTGGGATTGTGGCATGACACTGAATGCATGATTTTGGTTAAAATGCAAAAGTTTTCTAAGTTGCTGAAAGTGCTATGCTGTGTAATTTTAGTGATAATTTGTGTATATTTTTGTATTATATTGCATATGTTGCTGTATAAAAAGAAGAGATTCTAAGTAAACATTAAGGCTTTATTTTTTTTTTTTTTTTTTTTTTTTTGCAATTCTGTTTGATAATGCTATAGTGGTACAGAAATTATGCAGCTTTGAGGAGGAAAATATACACTATTGTTAAAAAATTTGGTGTCAGTAAGTTTTTTTATTTTTTTTTATTAATGCTTTTATTTTTTTCAGCATGCATGTATACAATTGATTGAAATTGACAAATAAATTACAAAATATTAGTTTTTTAGATAAATGCTGTTCTTTTGTCGTTTCCACAAAATATGAAAAAAGAGAGAAATATCAAACCAAGTGGCATCTGCTAAAAACACACACACATATATATATATATATATATATATATATATATATATATATATATATATATATATATATATATATATATTGTACAATTATATACAATTATTTTTTTTAAATAAATAAATTAACACTTTTATTCAGCAGTGATGCATTAAATTCATCAAACATGCCTGTAAAGACAGTGATGTTACAAAACATTTTGGTTTTAAAATAAATCTGTTCTTTTGAACTTTGTTCATCAAACAATCCTGAAAACTGAAAATTTCACAACATTACTATTTTTGTATCTTTAATCCCATGAATGCAGCCTAAAGAGATTTTAAAACTTCAAGAAATCTTACCAACCCCAAACTTTTAAATCATAGTCTGAGATTAATTGTATCGTTTAACACAGACATTAGCCATAGGGTATCAGATCTCCAGCTCAGAGCAAATCTGTGTTGGTCTGTAGCATACAGTATAATATTCATTATACACGCTGAAGTGAGGACACATCTACAAGAATCCTTGTTGAATCCTTGTTGAATCCTTATGGAAAGTCCATTGAATGGGTCACCAGGGTGAACACAGCCAGACCTGTAATGATGAACATGGCCTTCTTTAATGAACGATAAAAGAGGTCTATTAAGCTTAATTGTCTTGGACTATTACAATAAGTGTTGTCATTAAACTACCGTACCTGCAAACCTATTTCTAGGCTATTGGTTAGCATCATTTATGGCTACTTAAGCGTGCAGCTGTTGCTCTGTATTTAAAAACAGATGAAAAACTGAATCAGGAGACACTTTTGAAAAGAGCACTTCACAGCAATTACCCTGCTCATTTGTAATGGTTTATCTGAAGTCAGCAAACTGCAACTGCTGTAGGCAGAGAGTTTCATCTTTGCGCTTTTACCTCAGAGTATAACAAGAACACCAGGTTCAGACGCTACAGGAGTTGAGAAACATGGCAAATGACAAATTCTATTACGGTTCAACCTTGCCGCATAGATGAGTATATCCGATCATAAGAGAGGTGGAAGCAAATAAACTGATGTGCTTCATCTGTGAATAAAAAAAAAAAAGGTCTGTAATGAAAAGTTTGCAGATGTTTGCTGAAATTTCCAAAGCTTGCTGTGTCCAGAGAGCCCAGTCGAGGTTATTTCATGTTTCTTCTAGCTTTTATTGCACTGCCTTATATTGCTATTATAGTTTTGGGGGGTTTGAAAGGGTGGCTCTTAAATACAAAATGTAGCGTAACTGAGATCAAATTGACTTCCTTCACAAGTGGACAGATATCTTTTTTTGGCTGCATTGCCGCGCACAGTGCTAGAAGCTAAACTCAACAAACTCATCTGGAAGTTTGCTCTGTCCATTTGAGAGTAAGGAATACTTACCAAACTTTATTTTGCCATGGAAAATACATTTAGACGGTTTTCTTTCTGTAAAGAAAATGTAGTGCTTTTCTGTGCAGAACTTGCTAGGTTTTTGTGGGTGGTTGCTAAAGTTTGTCATGCTACATCTGGGGTGTAGTTACTTCTGTTCACCTTTCAGTCACTGGGTTAGTGAATTATTGTAAAATTTGTGTCAGAACCCAGCCCTTTAATAGATATCTCAAAATAATCAAAAACATTCATACAATTTGCCAACCAAAACTTTTGAATGCTGTAGATTCTGTGTAATGTTTTTTTTTTATTTTTTTATCCATGTATTATTTTAAATACTACTCAAAATCTGAGAATAGCTTACAAACCATGCTGTTTGAATGGTAGAGAGCATCATTTCCATGTTTCATATTTCAGCCAAACACCTGTTCTTGGTGGAGTGCCAGTAGCAACAGATGGTTTATTCTTACAGGAAATTCTTCAAAATGTGATGTTCCTCTAGTGAGCCACTACCTGAAGCCTGGTCCAGCTCGATTATGAGGCTGAAATGAGTCTGATTCTTCCAGCAGTGCATCTCAGCAGCCAGGCCTGACCTTAAATCCCAACACCACCTCCTGTAGAGAGCTGAAACACGATAACAACACGCCATGTCAAGCACAGGAAGAACTGTCAAACAGACCCAATTTACCTGCTGTGGAACAGAGGACTGAAAGCTGAGGAGCACACTCCTTTTTTTATATACAAAAGCTTAAATAAATGTAAATTGGGACATTTGTTGGCCTTTAGGGCTTGGCAGCACTGCAATGTTTTCCATTCCACTGGCGATTTGGCCCAGATGTGGGCATATATGTGCCAGTGCTAATTGTGCCCTTATTATAGGGCCTCAAGGTCAATGAGTGCACTGGACAATGGATTTCGGGGACATGGCAAAATATCCAAAAATCTCTTAAGCAATTATTATCGTTTAGAATGATAAACAAAGCTCTGACAGCACACTTTACCGTCTCATCACAAAACGGGACTCGTTTGTCACAGCAAGACATGATTTATTTTCAACATAGCCTACTTATTTACAGACCCTTTGTAAGACCATCACAAAGCATGATATTTTTTGCATATCCTTCGATAAGTAGTTTATTATGATCGCTGACTGATGTGAGCTAATGAAACCGCCTCCAACAGCTCTACACTCTTCCTGCTGTCACTTTCTATTTGTTTCCATTCAAACGCTAGACAAGTCAAAGAAGACTGAGATGATAAAACACTGCATTTGATGTCAGGGTTGTTTCCAGGAACAACAGTTTTAATTTCAGCAAGTCAGATGTTTGATGGATCATAACAGGTCAAATAGAAAGCCATTTTTTTGCATAGATGATTATTTGTCTTGTTCTGTAAGCGCAGTGTGTACACATACAAGACCTGTTTTGATGAAGGATAAGTGTAGTTTTAATTCACATTTATAATTAGGTGAATGGAAAACCATCTTAATCATGTAAGTTGAAGAAATTGTAAGAAATGTAACCGGTCCACGTTGGCATCTGCTAAGATTAGATTCTACTAAGTGACGTACCACATGATGAATTACTGTAGTTTAGTATAACATTTGTATTTATTTCCTTATATTCTACTTCCATGTATTATATCCATGTATATTTATTTATTTATTTGCATTTAGCATAGTTGCCCTTGCACCTATTACAGCATACTTGTGACCCATTTTTAAAAGCATAATAATCACAGTTTTTAGAAGTTATACTAAGAAATAAAAGGTTTAATATATATAGTATAGCAATGGGAAACAAACTTCATGCCTCAGTTCAGTTCCACAAAATATATGCCACTCCTATCCTTGTAGATGTGGGTAGCCTAAACTAATCTTACAGGGGAAATGTGACCACAGTTGCATAAATAGTAAAAATAATAATAATAATTTGCTTCAAAAGGATTAGTCCTGCCGCCTGCCGCACATGTCAACATGCTAGCTATTGTGCAGCCTAATTGGAGGCACAGTGGGGCTCTTATGTTTACAGTAGAGAATCTCCTGACAGAAACAGACTGTGGGCCCAGGGTGAAGATGATTAATTTCCTTTCCAACTAGCTGAAAATGAGCAATATTTTTCCCCCATGAACGGAAACAGTAATAAACACAAGTTAACAAGCTCTTTGCCCAGTGTTTGCTAATGAGCTGCTAATGGAGGATCTGTGTATTTGGTCATCAGAAGTCAGCCAATGAACAGCAGAGTGTGCATATAAATTCCTATTCATTTTGTCATTATCGATTGTTTATTTATTTATGGATGTTATTCTGTTAAAACCGTTCACCGAAAAATCTGTCATGCAATTAACAGAAGTAAGGTATGGAAATTGATTAATTATTGTGAACATAGGTGTGTAGTGAAATACGTGATTGAATGTAAAATATTACTATATTGTCACAAGACATTTATTTATTGACAGATTAATTTCCTATATATATATATATTTATAATAAAAAAAATTATTTCTTTATTTTACTGTCAGAACTTTGCATAGTTTGTTTAAATGCATTTTGTGTCTCTAAACTTAATTGAACATACCTGTTAAACATTTTTAAGTGTGTGTGTGTGTGTGTGTGTGTGTGTGTGTGTGTGCTTTTTCCATTAACAGAAGCAATGAAAAAAAAAAACACATTTCGTTAAGATTTAAAATTTCATGCAAAAATCCATACATACGTGAGCTATTAACAAAAATAGAGAGAAACTAGCCTATGCTAGTATCAACTGAAGGTTATTAGAAATCTTCATTCAATAAATATATTGAAAATCTGGATGTGGGACAATACATTTCGACATCTAAAGGCATTTGAAAGGTAGCATGAATAAGACACTTTTACTGCGACCTTTAGATAACAGAAAGAAAAATCAACTACTGGAAGATGAAAGCGCCCGCAGATAAAGAAATATCTATACATTTCTATTAGTTTGTTGCATTATGTTGATTGTTGTTGTGCTTCTAACTCTTTCAAAAACCACGTTTGCTATACAGTGTATGTGAAGGCCAAATTCAGATATCGTATAGTTAAATCACTGGCGGATGTCCCTCACTAGTGAAATAGGTTCATAATTGTGCAAAATATATCTTAATGTCCCAAAGATGCTAATATTATGGTTATATAATTTGCCCCAGTTCCACAACTGTTCAAGAATAATATGTCTTTGAGAGGTTCTCACATGTTCAATTTGTATTTGAGTATGTGTTTTATGGACTTGGTGAATAGTGATTTATTTTAATTATATGGGCTGTTGAAGTACAACACAAAGTTGTGTGTCATTTTCCTACGGCTCGTAGTCATGTGGCTTTTTTGTCTCAGATGATTGGTGCAGAAGCCATTCTAATGCTGATTTGCAGGTAGTATATGCTAGACCTCATTGATCCAATTAGACTGTACTTGGCAGCAGTGGCTTTTGCTCTAGTCTTTTGTGGTAGCAAACTCCTACCGGTCTGGATTAAATATCTGTGATGGAAGTGTGAAAGATCGACTGCATCAAAAGCAAAGCCGCTGGATGTTTATCTAGTTTTCAAGCCAACAGAAAAAAATGCATTGATTCAAACTTGCTTGGAAGGCTAATAAAAATCTCAGCTCTGAACACATGTCACTATAATCGAGTGAGACCATAAAGCAATGTTTGTTCTGGTCTCAGTCCTTGAAAGGATGTAAAAATATATGTGGAAGCCAGCCTGCTCACTATCCACACATGTGCCTTGCCAGCAGTTATGTAAATGGATTATGGTACAGAAATCGATATGTGATCCATCTAAGAGTTAAAAGTGCTGGTTTGTGTAACACTGCTCCATCCCAGGCTGCTTATGTCAATGACTGAAATCTGGCCTGTGTAAATAACATTAGACAAGATCTGCTCGAGATTCATTCTCTCATCACTCAGCAGAAGAAAAAAAAAACTTGCACTTCAAATCTTTAGAAACTTAGATTTGATTTCAAATTTAGGGCCTGAAATCCAGTTTTTTTTTTTTATTCCAAATGTCTTATTTTTTTCCCCAAATTCTATTTTTCCTTTTTAATATTTATGTATTCTGACTGATTTAATTTAGTTAATTGGTTAGTTAAATTCTTCCTGGGTTCTTTTTTTATAGTTAAATTTTGAAATTGTAGTAATCAAAAAGCATTTCTAATTAATTGAAATACTGAAACTTATACAATTTAACAACAGTTAATTGTACTATAACAAATATAATTTTTACGGTCCAATGAAATCAGTAACATTTTCCCCTAAATTCAAATTTATTTTAGTTTTTTTCCCCTCCATTTTAATATTTTTGGATTTCATTTTTTTATATTTTAATTACATTTTAATCAAAAAGCCATGTCTAAGCCATTGAATTTGTAAGACTTGAATAATTAATGGTTTTTCATTTTATTATTATTATTATTTATTTATTTTACAATAGGGCAATATGAAATGTTTTCTCTTTTTAGAAATTATGTGTTGTTTGATTTAATTTCTCTGGATCTATCAAAAATGGTAATCAAATGAAGGTATAAAACATTAACGATTTAATTAATCTTTTAAAATGTAATCAAAGGAAAATATTATTATTTTATCATCAAACAAATGCTGCACAACACAGTTTACTATTTAAATTTAAAGGTGTGATATTCCTTAAAAATAAAAAAGATAAATAAAATGTTTTAATTAGTATTATTATTACTTTGAGAAGTACATTTTTATTATCCAATAGAAATATATTTCGGTCACAACTTCTTCAAGTTAAACCAAACCTAAAGTTTACAGCCCTGCTTTTGATTTATCATAAAACATTTGCAAAAAATCATACAAAAGTCTGTGACATTCTATGCATTATACCTTAAATTTCATTTTTATGGCTGGGTTCCGTCAACATTTTCCACATCGCAGAAATCATAGGGCCCAAACTTTCCAAATGTGCTGTCATGAGCTCACTGGAGGAAGATTATTAGTAAATACAGTGTACATTTCAATCTGTTGCTTAATTAGTTACTTTAATCGTCTAACACTCTTAATACCTCAGAAAATGTCCAATGAAGAAGTGTTAATGTGAATACAGAGGGATGAAGACACAGTAACTGGCATTGAGACTGTGTTGTGGTGTGAATGCTGGATGAAAAACAATACATTGCTTCTGTGGGCCCTGGGGATGACCACAGTCTGCCAGTATGGCAGCCTTTACAGTGTAACCTGCTGAAAAAGACCCACATGTCTTATTGTTGTGAGGACAATGACCCTCTTGGCAGTCTACTGGTGTATGTAGTTGGCTCAGCATGTTGTTAGCAGAGATTTGTGAAGAAATCCCGTGAATTAATGCATAAATATGTAACGGAGGTCATCATCTCTGTCCTATCATTGCAGTTTCTGCATTTTTTTTAGATTATACAGTGTCATTTTGCAAAGTTAATTGTATTATTTGTTAGTCCGCCCTTGAATAATTGGCACAAACAGCTTTTACGGTGCACAAATGTGTCTTGGTTCATAATTTTCAACTCAGCTGAATTTTAATAACTTTTTATTGATTTGTCTCTGAAATTATTAAATCTAAACAAGCAATTCTTCACATGGTGAATCCTCAGAGAGCACATCGGAGAACTTGTTTTTTCTTTAAAAAATTGACTTTGTATAAAACATTTACCTTTTCTAGACATTTAGATATGAAGTTATTAAACTTTTATTTTTGAGACTTTTTTGGTGTACGAGTCAAGTGTGTCCAAACTACACACTATACAATCCTTCTGTTATCAGCCCAGATAATTCAGCACTGGGGTAAACCACTCAAACAGTGCCAAACACTACAGCATCCCATCCAGCTGAGGGACACCATACCAATCTGCCAGCATCTGTGACAGCTGCTCATGAAGCTCCAACAAGCTGGATTACTATTCAACAGGCAGCAGTGGGAGATTCATTATCTGGGGTCTCATGTCAGAAGGATGTCAAAAGAATTGTATTTTTAGGTGATGTTTCCTCACCAGTATTGTCTATCTATCTATCTATCTATCTATCTATCTATCTATCTATCTATCTATCTATCTATCTATCTATCTATCTATCTATCTATCTATCTATCTATCTATCTATCTATCTATCTGTGTATTTATGTCTATCTGTCTGTCTTTTGTTATTGCAAATATGCTTTATGTATATTAAATATTGTAAATTTAAAAATAGCTTTAAAGAGACTATAAACAATGAGTTTGAATTCAGGAATTGTAGTTGAAATCGATGTGGTCGACTTTTGTGGTCCTCCATAATGAAATGTAAAAAATCTATATGTTCAATACTGCTAAAAATAAAAACCCAAATGGTTTAGAAACATGTCAGACAAGTTTCAAGTTTAAATGTATCTTAGGGAATAATTGGAAAAACTTTGTTATTTCTTTATTTTTTTACAGTATTTTTGATATGTTATTTTGGTAACACTTAAGTATAAGGACCAGTTCTCACTATTAACTACATATTAGCATGCCTATTATTAACATATTATTAGTTTATTAGTACTTTTAAATGCACATATTCTTTGTGGCCATATTCCACACTCCATTTCTAAACTTAACAACTACCTTATTAACTATTAATAAGCAGAAAATTAGGAGTTTGAGGCAAATGTCATAGTTAATGGTTTGTTAATAGCAAAAATTGGACCTTAGAATAAAGTGTGACCATTATTTTTTATTTGTTTATATTAGGGCTGTGCAAAAAATCGAATGCGATTTTCATGCATATCTCATCAGTAAAGACGCTCCTGTAATTAGAAGTATATCTCCAGCATGTGGGTTCAGATCAGGGTTGCCAGGTTTTCACAACGAATCCTGACCACTTGCTTCTCAAAACTAGTCCAAAACTAGCTCATTCGTGTTTCCAGGAGGTTCCCCGATAAAAAATTGCTTCCCAGGGTTAAAATATAAGTTTTTTGGCAGGGTTTCCTTGGTAAAATTCGCATTTTGGGGTCTAAATATCACGTTATTGGTATTGTCGCTTCGACCAGCGGACATGAAAAACAACCACAGACTTGGCAACACTGGTTGGCGTTTACTACACAGAGCCGTAATAGGGCTTGGGCGTTGTGACGTCATTACTTGGCATGGCCGCCACGTTGACAGCCTCCTTTACTGCCACTCGGATTACTGCGCAGTGTTTAGAGATACTCCCTCTCATCCGTGTGTCTTCATTTGATGAATTAAAAATCTATTTTAACCATTTTCAACCGTTGCTGTATTGTGGGGTGTAATAGCGCAACACATAATTGCCATGGGGAAAATAAAATGAGAATGGATTAACTTTACACCGCTTTCCTGCTTGGAGGCGTGACTACGGAGACCATAACATCTGAGTATTAATTTATATAGCTTAAGTCAACATTGAAAATAAGGGAAATTTCTCGAGTTACTCATCCAAAATATGGGAAATTACAACACTCATCTTTTTGTTGCTATCCCTCTGCTGACAGCAAAAATTCGTACTATAAAACTGCTGCATTAACTAACGTTAAGCGATTTGTGAAGCTAGGTCTAACGTGACTTTAGTTACAGATTGGAGTGAAATCGTGCTCTCACAACAACCACGCTATCTTAAAAAGCCCAACATCAAGCTAAGGTTGCTTTCAAGTAAGCAAAACGATGCTTTGAAAACATCTGTTTCGCTGGAAGGACAAGGAGAAGGAACAGGGCAACAGCACAGAGAATTGACAGGTCTGATGGAGGGGCTAACGGGATATTTTACAGGAAAATACTAAAAAAGGAAGACAGCGGGGAAAGAGCTCAAATACGTAAGAACCCCGGAAAAAACGGGAGGGTTGACAGCTACTAACTACACTTTTGAAACACATTGTTAAAAGTCCATGTGTGAATAGTTGTTAGCACTAACGGTTACTAAACTAGCAGCTAGGTAACGTTAGAGCGCAGCTTACCGGATTACTGTATACTGTTTTGCCGCTGTTCCGTTTCTATGATTTCTATGATGCATTCATTTTTTTTGTGTATAGGACCTTATAAAGCACTATAGCATAGATTGAATATCAAATATTGAATATTAAATTTTGTATTTACATATATTGTCCGATCCTAATAAACCATACATCAATGGAAATGTCACAGGCCAGGGCGGGCCGGAACCTTACACCCTGCCCCTATACCCTACACCAGTGGTTTTCAACCTGTGGTGTAGGGTGGCGGTGGTATTGCAGGTGGGCCGCCAATTATTTTCTGTTCATTTCCAGTCCATTCTAGGGCTGTGCGATTAAAAGAAAACGTCCTAAAATCACAATTTTGAGCGTGCGCATATGCCTAACTCCAGGTTCACACACTGTCTGTGATGCGCCTTTTTTCTGAGCCAATGTTGAAGGATCAGAGCGTTCTCACTGCGGTAAAAGGCTAGAAATAAAAACGTGCGAAAATAATTCATGTCTAACACATGAGCATAGAGTGAATTTGTTAGTGAACAGGATGCAGTTTAAGTGAGAGGAGACACGTTTTAAATGTGCACACTCTCCTCGCAAAGCAGCATGTATCTGAGCAAGCACGACCGGTTTTGTGACAGAGCAAAGGAAATCTGCTGCGAACAGAGAGATTCGCACTCGTGCATTATTTTAATGTGCTTTCGTGTTATATTTATGCGCTCTCACTGCTGACCGCATACACATACTGTATACACACTGCAAACACCTGAGGCACCGCTACAATTAATGAGCTCTATGAACAATGCATGGCAAAAAAGAAAAAAAAGTCCCTGTATACAGGAATTTTTATTTATTTATTTATTTTGCCACAAGTCTATAAATTTTTTTACATCTTCACTATAGTGATAATTTTGACTTATGTCTGTTCTAGAGATGTTACAACTTTTTGATAAAGCTCTGATTGGTTTTCTTTTGGAAATATGTTTCAAATTAATCCTGAATGCATTTATGACTGTAAAAGCACAATTGCAAAATTGATCAAAAAAATCGCGATAGTTTTTTTTTTTTTTTTTTTTTTTTGTCCATATCGCACAGCCCTAGTTTATTCAATAAATATAGTTTAAAATCTAGCTTCTGAGTACTAAGTTATTAACCCAACAATAGCGGGGTCAGTTAATTTTTTTGAAGTGGGCCGCGCAAACATATTTGTTTGGTTGTGTGGGCCGCGAGTTGAAAAAGGTTGGGAACCACTGCCCTACACCACCTCGAGGAGCTAGCAGAGGACACCAGAGACAGGACAAACAAGTAGAAGGTATAAGTATGTCTTTATTTAATTAAAAGTATTTTCCTAGATAAAACACTCAACCTTCTCTTCCCCTCAGGATACTGGCGTTCCACTTCTCCAGTCAGGGTATGCACCACGGGGTGAGTATGTAACCGGAATTCCCCCTTGTTGAACAATGGGATGATAAGCAGGCGGATACGAGTCCTCCTTAAGACAGTTCAGAACAAAGAAAAACAGCTCCCTTCGTTACTAAATCGGCACTAAGGCCGGTCAATGATATACTTATAGATAGTGGCTCTTCTCCAAGTAAAGCCAAGAAAACAAGGGGATATTAACTCACTTTGTCAATCGGACAAGGTCAGGCAGGCAGGGGGAGTCTCTCTTTCAGCAGCCCAGAACAGCAAAGGAGGGATGACTTCACACTTCCAACAATTGGCTCCAGGCCCGATAATGGTGGGTATGTAAGAACAGCTTCTCTTCTGAACAGGTCAGGAAAAGAAGGGAGAAATAACTCCCACCAATAACACGACAGGTCCAGGCCGGACAGGTGAGTATGCGGGTATGGCTCCTCTTCCAGGCAGACCAGAACAGCGAAGGTGGGAGGGGGATGACTTCACGTGTTCAACAGTTAACTCCAGGTCAGATAATGGAGTGTACGCCAGTACGGCTCCTCTTCCAGACAGACCAATGCGACAAGAGAGAGAGCTCTTCGCGTTTTCAACAATTGGCTCCAGTCCACAAAATGGAGAGTATGCATATACAGAGAGAAATAACTCACGTCGTTAGCAGGGTGGCTCCAGGCCGGACAGATTTGTTGGGCTCTTCCCAACAAATCTGGAGAGCAAAGGAGAAATGACTCACGTCCTTAACGGGGCAGCTCCAGGCCAAACCAGTGGGTATACGGGTATGGCTCCTCTTCCAGGCAGACCAGAACAGCGAAGGGGGAATGGCTTCACGTGTCCAACAATCGGCTCCTGGCCAGATAATGGGGAGAATGTAGGTACGGCTCCTCTTTCAGACAGGTCAGGAAAGCAGGGGATGCATGGCTCACAGCTCTGTATAATACACTCAAACACTGATTAGTGGAACCCGTCGCCTCCTTGCCAGGATAGGTGGCATATCAGGTCGAAGGCACAAACACCGGCGAGACTTTACACTCATGCATTCAGCAAGACACTTCAAAGCACTTCACACATATGAATCTTCACCATAATCACTACAATCCACACACAGTGAATTAAGGCCTTTGCTCATGGCTCCAACCTGGTTCCTCGTCCTTGTAGGTAAGGAGGATTTGTAAGCAACCAGAAGTATAGTTGTCAGCGGACAGCACTGGATACAAGAGCTAGCTCCTTGTCGTCAACACCTTCCACTCAGAATCAGCACAAGGGTAGACAGCCATAGACAACACAACCGGGAAGAGGAACAGCTACAGATACACTTGCGTTAAGAGGTTCAAAAATCATAATACGGATTAAAAGCAAAACAATCATCCCATGGATTCAGCAAGGCGAGAACAGAATATCCAGCTTCGAGAGTTATGGCTCAAAGACAGTGAGAGGAATGAACAACCAGGAGCAAGCTGACATTGAGAGTTTAGACCTTTATAGTGTTTAACTTCCAGCCCACGATCATCCAATCGTAACATCCATATGGGGACAACAAACTTCAAAGAACCATATTGAAAATAAACGTGGTGCTTAACTTCTTCCATACATACATGTGTGCATCCGTTCTCCCGTCTCTATGCGTCCTTTATTGTAGAACAGACTTTACCTCCCATCCACAGCCTATAAAAAAATCTGTTTCTCAGGCACTCCAATGAAAACCCTTTATTTTGTGGGAAACACAGTGATCCAAATTAGAGAACAGCAACGATTGAAGAACGAAGAAAGATCACAGCTAACATTTTGGAGGATTACAGCTGTCAGAAATTAGTGGCCCTTGCATTGAATGACTTCAGGTATCTGAATCTGTATCTTTCTTTTTTAAATATCTCATTTAAGTTTTTTATACTGTGCTTCAGAATATATTTAACTCATGAAATACATGACCCTCTCTGTGAAATTCAGGCTCAAAATCTAATTATGAGATAGCAAGCATCAAAGTTTGATTTTACTATGATTTCAATCTTTGACATGGTCTTACTCAGATATCATTACTACATTTTCACAGAATGTTCTTTACCTTATGAAGGATGATTTAAATATAGAAAACAGTGAATCGGCGAAAAATGACTTTATCTTGGTTATCACGGAAAGGGTCACATATGCATATGATTTTGATCTCCACTGTAGATGCTTATCTTTCACTATCAAATGAGCTGTTATTTTGCCCAAATAAATTGTAGAAAAAGAGCAGTCAATTCCATCATGCAGTATTTGTATTACCTTGAATTTACTTTTTTCTACGAACTGTCCCTTTTAGGTCTACGTAATATCGAACTATGTGCTGCTATTGAAATAAGGCTTTGGTTCATTGTAAAATAACAAAGTGAGTCTTGATTTGTAGTGTTATCAGGAAACCCAGCCAAGGTCGACTGGAAAACCTCTTCCAAAAGCTATAATGGAAATCTTTTAATGCGCTATAAAAATGAATCCAAATAGTAGCTTTAAGCATGTAACCACAGTGCAAATCCACAGGCAGAAAATCTCTAGTTATCAAAGGTTATCGTTCAAAAGCTTGAGCCCATTACAACACAGCTGTAGGTTTTGGCTGACAGTGAGTCTAATTCAATAATGCATTCTCTTCCACAAAGAACTAGTTGTTCCTCAGCAGTATTAGAGCCAGTAGATATAAAAAGAAAGATAAATGTTTGACTCAGGCTTGTTCTGCCGTTTGGGTGATATTATTTTATCTTGTGTGATATGCTGTGATTTTATCGTTTTCTTTATAATCACATATCTCACTAGTTGTTTTTCCTTATAGCCTAGCGTGTTTCATAAAGACACTGAAGAATCATACCAACTTGTGTGAAATGGGCATCTGATGTCTCCTTTAAAGTAGTTTTTCTTGTTTTGGCACACAAGATAATCAGGATTCAATTGAAAAATAAATGAGAAAAAAAAAAGCAAACTACATTCAAGCCAATTTTTGCTAAAAAGGGTAGTTAGAATCGACAGGAGTGTGTGTCAGAAACAGAATGTGTGAATTAAAAAGAGTAAATGAAAGCTAGGGGACCGGGGATAATAAGGCCAGTGGGAAATTAACATTGATGGATCTGGTTGTTTATGTCAGAAACAATGAGAAAAACATGAATAAAAACCACCAGAACCAGCATTAAATGCAAAATAAAGTTAGAAGACATTGTAAAAAAAGATCAAATCACTTTAATGACCAGATCTTTAGTCATTCCTGAAAACTGGAATAGTTTCCCACTATTAAAAGTTACATTTGATGAAAAAGCTTTGCTCTTTTCAGCTAAAATGAAGTATTCTTTAGACCCTCTCATAATTTGACCTTATTTGACATTCATTTCACAGATCACTTCAGGTAATGATATTCAGGGATGATTTTTTTGGCTTTCTTCTAGTCTGACTCATTACATTTCATTCTGCCACTTAAATTCTGCTGCACTTTCCTTCCAAGTCTCCCGGCTCGACCAATCACAGCGCAGTTTAGAAGACTTGAAACACTCTAATAGGTCTAATATTTAGCCCGCACGGCATGTGCAGCACGGCCTTTTTTACATTATGAAGCAGAACAGAAACTGACAAAGGGAAACCAGCCAAAATGCAGCCTAAGATTCTGCAGTGATATTTAATTTAAGTGATGGAATCCGATCCCATTAATGTGCATCTTTTGTGACCTTACGCTCTGTCCGTGTTCATAAAGTTTCAATGGCAAGGCTTTTAATGTGAATAAAGAGAGCAGAGAGACTATGGAGAGTGGTATTGTTGGCTCTGTTGTGAAGAGTCTGCTCATGCATTAACGGCAGAGGCGTGAGTCACAGGCCTATTGGCTGATTAACAAGCACTGATGATGAGAACTACACCACCCTCCCAAAAGCTTGCCTTATTCTGACAGTGCTAGTGCAGAGTACGACTGAAGAGCCATTCGCTTGTCCCTGAACAGAATCAAAGCTAAGATAGTCGAGTGAGAATCCTCTGGAAGTTAAGGTCAAGTGTGATCTCACCATTTCGCCATATAATGTGGAGAGTTTTGAGTAATCGATCGATAGTCTTTTTACTCATCTACCTCAACAGAGTCAAAGGATTAAAGAAAACTCCTCTGGTCAGTTTGAGAATATAATATTTAACAGTTTGGGCTGAAATCCTTTATTCTCTCTCATCCTTATAAAACCCAATAGACTGGATTCATGTAGCCGAGGAGTATCCAGCCAGATAAAAGACTCTAATTACATCATTATGTGGAGTCTGACTAAATGAATTGAGGTTGCACAGTCACAGAATAGATGAGCAGCAGAGATGAGACTGTAATTTTACCCAATGTGCTTGTTTTGGTTTAGTCCAAGGGCTTAATTGACTATTTATCTAGTTTTAGCTGTGTTACTAAAACATGTACTGTAATATAATGCAATGTTTATGATTTATATGTTGCTTAGATATTAATGTTAATAATATTTCAGATGTATTTTAACATGTATTAAAATATCTAATACTGTAAACCAACACTGTTTCACTGTTTTAGCAGCATTAAAACTAAATTATTTAATATTCAAGGAAAACAAAAAAAAATTAATAATGGAAGTCCAAACCTGAAGAAAAAAAACAGCACAGTAAATAAGGCAATATAAGATTTTATATATTAATATATATATACTCTCTCCCTTTTATTTGTTACTTTCTGCACTTATTTTTCACAGTTTTATTATTTTTAATTACTTTTTTAAAGATATTACTTTCCCATAGCCCCACAAAAGAAAAAAAATAACTCTTTTATATTTTATAATATATTCTGTTCTATGTGCATTAAAGTGCAACTATACAGAACGTGTTGCAAAAAGGACGGCTAAAATAATGACAAATAAAAGCTAATGAAAGTAGCAGATGCCATTAAGATTCAATTCAGCAGATGGTGGCATAGGAACCATTTACCTAGTGTGCTGAAATATGGGTCAGAAAAACATGAAATGTATGGATGTGATTGCAGGCAGCAGGAGGGCGCAATATTTTCAGAGCTTTAATTATCGAGGAGAGAGCTGAAACGCAGCCAGCTGTTCTCATGGAAGGACCCGGTGATTGTACCTCCCTCAGAGAACAAACACGCAGGGGAGGAGAAAGAGGAGCTGCCAGCTGGGAATTAATTAATGTTCAGTCTATGACACGGCTTTTATTCACCAGAGCAAAAATCAGGGATAATGTGACAATTGGAATAAACCCTCAGCTACCAAAAATAGGCACAACTCTAATTCACATGCAGGTGTGTATTCACTAAATTTTCACAGAATTTCAGTGCAAACCTTGCTCACAAACGACCTGTAAGCCAAGCACACAATAGCACTGCATTCAATAAATGAAGAAACTGCCATGCTATGTAGTGCAGACTCTCTTTGCAAATTAGTCTCATCATAGAATTCATAAATGTAATGTGTAAAATCTTTTTTTTTTTTTTTTTCAGTCTTCAATCGCCAGGCTTTTAACTTATTCTGAGCATAAAACCCCCAGGGACATGAAATGGCTTTTTGACTGACAGGTAAAGTGACCAAACATATGTATTATTATTATTATTATTATTATTATTATATATTTTTTTTTGACATATATGACATTAATCGGTAGGTAAATCTTTAATGGATGAAACCCCTGGGCAACATAAAGGTGACAAGTTCAGTAATTAAACTTCATTCAGAAAGTTTGCACAGACAACAAGAATATGTGGACATACTCTAATAAATAGTAAAAATCTTGCAAACCTCAGACTTTGGCAAATTTGGGCAGTACAACTTTGTTTTGATTACAAACTGTTTTTCCAAAGAACTTGCAAAGATTTCAGCCAGCACTTGACATTTCTGTGTTTGCAGTATGCATTAGACAGGTTTTGAGTGGTTTTGTGTGCTTGTCATCTAAGGTTGAGAGGCTTACGACTGGGGCACAGGGCAATCGGTTGATGCCACGTACCCTGTCTAGTATATTCTCACAGGAAATGAGCAAATAGGAATCAAACAGAGAAGTTGTTAGCTCATACTGTAAACAAGCCTGTTTCAAGCTGAAGATCCTTATTAAATAAACAGAGACTTCTGGCACTGGAAACTGTTGTGTGCACTGTGTGTTAAATGAGTCTTCTTTTATTAAATTGTAGTGTGGCATTACAGAGATGTACAGTAGGCACTTGCTGGTTATGTGTGTTGTTGATTCCTGAGGGAATGGATTCTTTTGAACAGTCAGAATTATTACTGGACAGTAAGAACAAAATGATTGTTTAGACTGTGAATCCATTCATTTGATAGGATTCAGATTTTAACCATTAGTTGATGTTGACTTTGTTTCAGTGTAGTGATGTATTTCCAGCTGAAACTGAATATTGAATAGAGGGCTTGGTTTTATTCTTGAGCTCCTCCTCTCTGTCTCTCACTCATAGCAAGCTAACGGTTGGAGGGGTGTGTTTTAAGGATATTCTGCCCAAGCCATCAAACAGACCTCATCAGAGAAGGAATGCCATTCCAGAGTGGAAGTAAATGTTCAGATTTTGATTAAAGATTACAAAGACAATTTTATTTCAGCAGATTAATTTACACGGATTAATTGTTCACATCAAGACTAGCAATGAGAGCTAGTAAAGTAAATCAAGTCAATTTCGATTTCATGCAGACTTTAAAAGCAGATTTTGCAAATACAGAATGCAGTTTGACTAAATTATGATTCCATTAAATTTTTAAAATGCATTTGTAGGATTCTGTGGGTTTTAGGCAAAAAATAAGAGTTTTGGTGTTTAGTTCACCCAAAATACATTTTATTGCAATTAATTTATAAATAGTTTGTTGGCCAACACAAATGGTTCATAATTATCACCACCATAATAATTAAGATTTTGAAACATCTTTGAAAGAAATATTTTATGCAAAAATTCAGTAAAAAACAGTAATATTGTGAAATATTATTACAGTTGGTGGTTAGATCTTGATTAAAAATGGTTCTTAATTCTTATTATTATCAATGATGGGTTTTGCTGCTTAATATTTTTGTGGAAACATACTTTTTTTGAGATTTGTTGATGAATTGAAAATTCAAACATTTATTTAAAATAGAAATCTTTTCTAATATTATACAGAATTAAATGTTTCTTAAGCACCAAGCATATTATTATTAAGCATATTAAATACATATTATTATTATTATTATTATTATTATTATTATTAAATATATATTATTAAGCATATAAAAAAATCTGAAGGATCATGTGGCACTGAAGACTGGAGTAATGATGATGAAAATTCACCTTTGCATGGAATAAATTACATTTTTTTAAATATGTTTAAAAAAGTAAATAACATTTAGAAAAAAAAAATTATGTCAAGATCAATACAAAACAGCAGGATTTTTAATCAATGAGTAAAAGGTTACACTCCTAGAAATGGTTTCAGATATCTTTTCATTATTTAGTAACATCTTGGTTCGAATTCTTACAGCCACACATGAACACTTTTACATCACCTTTGCTCAGACCACACCTGCTTGGCGCTTCGATTTGATTGGCTGGGTTCAGCCAGGGTTCAGAGGGAGTGTGACTTTGTTCTGGTCGGTTGTTTGCAGATCTGTGGAGCCTGAAGACCAGGTGAGAAGCAGTGTGAAACTGCTCATAATTCGTTCCATGTGGAGGGAGGAAGTTTTTAATGAACGTAGGACATGGGGGTCTGGCACAGTGCTTGGTTAGCCAGCCCAGCTGTATCCCCAAATTGCTGTGGATTTCCTCTCTAACACAGTCCAACCTGAGATCAGACCACATCACGCAGGAGAGTTAGAGGATCATTGGAGATGAACATGTCAAGCATATTATTATTACATGCACATTGCACAATGCACAAGTCACATGCACAAGTCATTATGAATAAGGTATAATTTTAGATGTCGGTCACTATTAAGACACTGTTATGTCATGTTGAATGCAGATGAATCAGTGTCCACTATACAGCCTAACATAAGGCAATGAAACAGACTCTTGAATTGAGAAACACACAGAGGTCGCATGATTTGACTAAGCACTGTGCCTGAAGTAAAGATGGATTACAGCTGTCTGATGTGCAGTCCCTCTCTTCATGGCCAGTCTGACAGATTGAACACTACAAAACCTTTCCAGAATTTATTATATCAACATGCTGGTTGAACTTCCTCTAACTCTTCTTTGAGCTAAGGTTTATGCGACAAAATAACTTCTACGGTAGTTCTTTCTGTGTTTTTGAGGTGTCGGCATCTGACACATTGCTGAAAGCATTTTTCTACCACAGAACTGAAGGTGTGAAGGAACACCATCCTCCAGAGATACCGGCTGACAGTAAGAAGCTGCGCTCATTTATATTGCACAATAATATGAGTCGGATCCCCAAGAGGGAGTTAAAGCATGCAAACTCCAGCTGCTAAAATGACCTTTAACTTTTTATTGCTACATTTATATTAAAGTAAGAATCAGCAAAAAAAAAAGAAAAAAAAAAAAAGAAACTACCCAGTGAGTTTCTTTGCAAGACTTCAGAACTCTTAAATGATTAATGTGGCTTAAACAAAACTCGCAGAACCAGTCAAATAAACCACCACATCTCACAAAATTATGAAAAAATCATCTTTATTATGGATTTTATTTTATTTTTAATAGAATGGTAAAATTATTAGGGTACATTTCATGTCTATTGATGATGTTTTTTTTCTAACAATTTTCTTCAGAAATATCATCCATTTTTTTTTTTTTGATTGAAATTGCCTTTATGTCCCTTAATTTAGTTTATTAATTGAATCTTGATTTCAAAATAATGATAAAAAAAAAGATTATTAAGTCAAAATTATATACAGTAAATGTATTTAATACATATATATCTAAATAAATATAAAACAGATTATATATTTAAATACTTCAGAAAAATATATTGTTTAAATTTAATTTTCTTTCATATAAGAACATATTTAATTATACTTGTCCATAAAAAAGGGTTTATCACAAAACCATGTGACCAGCATGGGAATATACATATGAAAGTCAAGCTTCAGTCTTAATCAACACACTCATGGGACGACTCAGTCATTTCCAGTTCTGTTTTTCCTCTGGTTCTGAATAGATGAAATGTTTTCTTTGAGGCATAAATGTTGTTTCTTCAGAAAAGTCTGATGTTTGCTGTTCAAGTGTAAAGTTCCATCTTGCTCAGCAAGAAGTTGCAGGTAAACACGTCTCAAAGTAGAGCCAGTGGAAACTCCTGGGGCCTGAGGGGCAACGCTGCTGAAGAGAAAACATTCACAGCACACTTTTCTCCTCGTATATATGTGGTCACCACTTCTGGGCATCGAGTAGCAGCTTGAGTTCTAATTGCGTTTCCAGGGTGAAACTAGCTGAGGGAAGTCTTTTATTTAGGGCAGGGGTCAGCAGACTTGCGCTGCAATAGAGAGATGCATATTATATTTGCACTATCATTTAAAAGTTAGGAGTTAAGCTTTTTTTTTAGGGTGGGGGGGAGGTGTTCTTGCTCTTTCATGCTCACCAAGGCTTCATTTATTTGACTAGAAATAACATAAGAAATAATATTGTGATATCCTTTACAATAACTTTTATATACTCAAATGTAATTTATTCCTGTGATGCAAATCTGAGTTTTCAGCATCATTACTCCAGTCCTCAGTGTCACACGAAGCAAAAAAATAGATTTTTCATTTCACCAGACAGATAAATAAAACAGGCTAAAAGCAGACCGCTGTGAATGCAAGCAATTCAGTTAAAGGCATTCAAGAAGCGAGAAATGTTATCATCAAACTTAGCTTAGCTGCTTCAAAATCTGCACATATTGATTTGTGGGATATAAACAGGCTTCTCTTATCATCAACAAAATGTAGGCTTTCATTCCTTTGTGTGTGTGTGTGTGTGTGCAAATACTAACTTTTAGCCATTTTATCTTTAGGGAAAAAATTGAATTTATGTTTATAAATGATGTGACTCTTGTCATATTTATTAAAAATTATACTTTACAGGTCACATTTGAAAAGACTTCCACATAGGATCCACCTGCTCCAAATGAGTCTCCTCGGGAATTGTCCGCTCTTCTCATTCCATTCAGAGAATTGATATGTCCATCAGGATGGTAACCTTTGATTGATTTCCGGTTCACTGTTTGGAGGAAGGAACAGATACAAATGTTTGGCACAGAAGCACTTTTTGTGTTGTGCACTACACAGATACTGTTTATAGTTTTCAACGACAACAACAAAAAACAACAACAACATGCTAAAAGTACATTTTTAGTTGCTTGTACATATTAAACTTGGGTTGTTTGTTGTTGTTTTAGAAACTGTTAATGTAGCAACAGAAAAAAAAAGATCTCAGGAGATTCTTTCCCCTTCTTGTTATATTCTGTTAAACTATCTGTTTTCAAGGCTTTCTCTTTGTTTCTCTGTTTTTTTTATTTTCCTTTCACGTCTAATTCTGCTCAACATCTCCTCTCCTCTCATCTGTGGGGAAATATGTTGTTCACTACACTCCAAAACTGAACAATAACAGTATTTCCTGTCTCACCAGGAGAATTGCGTTTGAAGTCACACTTTCATTTGGAACAGCTCAATTCACATCAAAAGGACAGGTTTTTATTTCTTTCACTAATGCAACGTTGCTTATGCATGATGCAGATTGGTTGTTTCTGACTACTTTTTTTTTTTTTTTTTGGCCACTGATTGCTTTCAGGGTCATTCTCCAAAGAAGACTATAGGCTTGAGCAGGGATCCAACGAGGGAACCATGGTGGGTGAGTATGAATGGTAAAAGCCCCATTTATCTTGGGCTCCACTCCACCTATGTATCCTCAGGATATCCATTTAAACTGGGTGTTGGTAGTAGGGATCTGTTGAGACAGTTCCTTCAGCAAGCTTAGAGCAAGAGCAAACGGTAGCCCCTGTGTGACAGGCCAAGACTTAGTATGATGCTATATGATGCTCTTGGTTGTATCCATTTAAATTAATCTATTCTTGATTCCAAGCCTTGAGCTCTATCCTGAGTCCAGGAGTCTGGCCCTTACAGGTGAATTTGGGAATGTAGCCTAGAGCTTTGACCATAAGGGATATTGTCACGGACAGTCGTCTAATGTCCCAGGGGCATCCCAGAGTTGGTTCTTAGTGCTCGCCATGGTTCTGGCCTGCCTTACCCTTAGCATGTTGGCGTGGGTATGCTGTTATCCATAGCGACCCTTAGAGGATGCAATTCGAAGTTCCCTTGAAAGGGAATGTCTCAGGTTACTTTTGTAACCATGGTTCCCTGAGTAGGGAAGAGTCACTGCGTCTTCTAGCTTCCTGGCATGCTAAATAAAAACATAATTATTACAAATTCGCTAATTAAAGAATGTTTTTGAGTGGTTCACATTATTAAAATATGATAATATGATAAAAATTATATTATTCCTATATACTAATGAATTTACAAGAAAAAAAATGTTCATAGTTGATCATAATAAAATGAGAAATTACAGTAAATAATAAATTAAATATAAATAAAAAATATTAAAAGTTAATTAAATAATACATTAAACAGTGCATTGGGTGGACAAAACACCAAAATGATTTAAACTGCAAGCATTCAATTCCCAGGGAATTTTTCTAAAACGGATAAAATGTGTGAATGCAAATGTAAAAGTGACTGCTAAATGCTTTATATAATATTATTTGGAATATTTATTCATAATAACTTTCTTATTTGTATTATATTAACATTATTATTTTTTAAAGACATTTTAGGAAATGGAAGCAAAATTGATGTAGCCTTGGAATGAGTTACTCTAGTAACATCTGATTTTTAGACAGAAATGTGTAGAGAAAATGTAATAGAAGTCTATTAACATCTGGTTTCTAAAGACACTAAGCTGTATGAATGACTGGCCAGTCAAAGCACTGAACTGTATTCTGCTGTGGTACAGTATAATTCACAGCTAACACACAGAGCTCTATGAGTCAAATCAAGCTCTTTCACCCTGAGTGTGTCTATTTCCCTTTTATCGAAAAGAATTAAACTTTGGAAAATATTGCAGTGCTGAGGAAATCAATTTTACAAGTTGCTAAATTTAACCTTATATATGAGGTAGAAACGATCTGGGTTGAATGAAATTATTAACAATGCACTTTGTCTATTGTGGCCATTCAAAAATATATTTTATTCTGAATATAATAGAGAGAGAGTGAGAGAGAGAGAGATTCACAAATAGAGAGCTTGATATCAATAACTTGTGTTTAAGAGAACGCTTGCACGACAACCGTGTTCTAAAAACAGAAAAGTTATTCCTTTGCGTTTTTGGAAAAATAATCCCTATTAATAAGGATTTGTGAACACATCACTTTATTATTTTTCTGCCAGACCAGTAGCTCGTGATGAGACTTTGTAAAGAAACAGTACATGCCTGTGCACATAGGCATTCTTCTACAGAGTAGTGAATACAATCATGTGATGGTGAAAGCATGTATGCACATGGCTTCACCATTTTCACAAATTCGCATTTAGGTAGTTTACACAGAGACAATAAAGGTATTGTTTTGTTTGTAGTTTTGTTTTGTTTATTACATGCACTATGAAATCTATTTTCAAAAAATGTGTGGTTTCATGCCCCCCTTTTTTTCAAACATTTGTAGTCACCCCTAGGTAGGCAGTTCACTCATGTGACCTGACTAGCCACTCCCTCCTGCCTAATTCTGAATGTGTGAGAGGAATGATTGCATGAAGGAGTGAATATTCTGCTGGCACTTCCCATGCTGAATCATAAAGTTAATCAAATTTGAGCTGTAAATGGGCCGGATCAAACCTGCAGATAAAAATAAATGTGTAGAGCAGTGGGGGCTCCTCTTGGCTATGCATACAAAACAAGAGAGGCACGCTTAATTTTTCATGAAGTACAGTCTCAGATCTCACCTTTGACTTCAGTTTTTCACACTTTCAAGGGCACTAATGAAGTGATGGGGAACAAGAGACATCCAGCAAGAGAGCGAGGGATATGTTTGGGGGATACAGAGCGGCACAGGCCGGGGTTTCATGTCAAAGTGCATAAAGTGCATAAAGTGGAAGAGCAGTATAATAAAGACTGGGTCCAAAACCAGAAAAATATTCCTCTACAGATTCTATATAAAGCATCAAGGCACATATGAATACAGCATTTATGAAACAGGGCCATAATATCCATGTATATTTAGAGTAGTGTCAAAAAATGGTGTGTTTTCAATGGTTGATTCTTGAATTACATTTTGGACCCCAATTTGAATTCCTGAATTTTCTGATTTTACTGCTATTTTACATGATCCTTCTTTATAGCTTCATTTGGATTCTTGTCATTTGCATATAAATTTGAAGAACCAAATTATTTGTAGAGAAAGTTGTTCAACTGTTAGATTTACTGTATGTCATATAATCTCAAATGTATTAAGGAGATGAATCCTTTGATAAACCACAGTCCTGTGCTTGTAGTTTGGCAGTTGGTGGAAAGAATACAAAAAATACTATTTTCAACATACTGTATGACACAGCTTCTACTAAGAAACAAGTAATATTACTTGGTTACGTTCTGATTTTTTGGAAGTCTGAAAGTTTTTCCATGAAGGCACATCCTTCATAGACTATTTTTATAGTTCATGAAGGACGTGCCTTCATAGAAAAACTGTCTGAAGTCTTTTTACTGACCAGCAGTGAAGCACTTTCTTTCAGTTTTTACAGCCATGTCTGCGTGTTTTCTCAATGATTTTCTCTAAAGTGTACTGTAAAGGGAAAAGGGAACTGTTCAGCTGTCTTGTCAAAACTGGAAATCTTTGCCACAAAAATATAACAACAACAACCCGAAAAACACAGCTGTGAAAGTCTGCAGCATTATACCTCGAAAGTTTTAGTATTTTAATAGTATCTTTAACCATCCCAGTTTTGTATGGAACTTACATTAGTGCATGTAGTAAGAAATTCTTTTTTAGACCAATGGATGGATAGACAGAAATGAGTCAAAGACAAGAATTTGGTGTCTGTATCAAACTTAATTTTACATAAATGATTTTATATACATAAAAGCATATTAAATGCAAGTAGAGTGTCTACTTTCTTTGTGGGAAAAAAACAGGTGAAACAAGGTTAAAATAACATATTAAGTAAAAATGAAACAATGTACTTATTCTGAAACATGCTTTTAATATATATATATATATATATATATATATATATATATATATATATATATATATATATATATATAAAATATATAATATATAAGAAAAAGTGCATCATAACAAATTTTATTATATTTTAAATGATTAAAAACAAATTGGTTTAAAGCACAGTGACAGTGATTTATAAACATTTTAAATTAAAATTAGTACAATTTTACAATAATTATAGTTTCAGTGGGAGTCTTCTGTAAATCATGGTAAAAATGTATGATAGTCATTATAAAAATGTAAAAAAAAAAACCAGGATACAATCTATGTTGAAAAAACTGTAACTGTGTGTTTTGAAAAAAACTTTTCATTATATAACCCCTCACAAAAACATACAAAATATGTGGTTTGTTTGTGATGTAAAAACTTTATGGATTGGCGGACCATTTCTAAGGCTTGTCACTGTTCTCAGATGCAAACTCAGGGTCTCCATATAGTTTAGTAGAGTTGAAGTATACTGTTACAGCAGAGGCATCTTAACAGAGCTGAACAAATAGCATAATTGTTTGAGTTTAATTTGATTTAGATAAAACACAATGAGCAGGAGATAGCAGCAGTCAAGTTTCATTCGACACAATGTAAATTTCATTTTTAATTAAGCTCTTCTTGTGTTAAACCTCCCACACGCACACACACCTAAAACATGAAACATGCAAGCGGATATTAAATTACATTTGGGCGCTTTTCATCTTTAACTATTTTAATCAAATATTAAGGGGAATATTTCTGATGAGGTATTGTGTACAAAGCAGAATTGCTTCATTTAACTATTTTACTTGTGATTCAAAGTGGGTGCTATCAAAGAGAAGAATCAATTAATGCAATGACAATAATAAAACATTGGCAGCATGAATATTCATTCCTCCAGCTAAAAAGAAACCTCAGTGTATTAACAGAGCTGCTTAACTTAGGATATGTTCAACAAACTCTAATTAGAAATGTTTATTGATGTTGAGTTTTAAGGGAAACTAGCTTTGTGTGTGTGTGTGTGTGTGTGTGTGTGTGTGTGTGTGTGTGTGTGTGTGTGTGTGTGTGTGTGTGTGTGTGTGTGTGTGTGTGTGTGTGTGTGTGTGTGTATGTATGTGAAAGAGAGAGAGAGAGAGAGAGAGAAAACATGGCTAAGAACAAAATACTATTGTTTTGTTTTCTTCGGTACAAGAAAGCTGGATACCATACCATTGCCAAACACTGAGGATAATGAAGCTTCATGTACTGACCAAAAAAAGCTGATTGAAAATTTAGAAAACAAATACAGGAAACAGCAAAGGTTTACAGTGACTATGTATCAATGCATATATATATATATATATATATATATATATATATATATATATATATATATATATATATATATATATATATATATATATATATATATATCTTTTGAAAAGTCAAAATGCAAAGTTGTTTGCTTTCTTACTGCAGGTTCTACAATACAGTACATTATGGGAACATGCAGCAAGAAAGTGTATGCAAATACTATTTATTTAAATGAATGGTGTATTTAAATATATATTTTTTTGTTATCATTTTTCAAAATATGTTTATAATAGTCTTTTGATATTTGTAAAAAAAAAGTATGCTTTGACACCTAAGAATATTTAAATGAACCTTATTTATGTATTAATTTCATAGTTTGTTTTCTTTGACATACTTTAGAATGTCTGTATATTCAGTTGTTTATCAATAAATGTTTTTATAAATAAATAATTAATTAACATTGTTATTTAAATTTATTTTACTAGCTTCTTTTAAATTTTACTTCACAATCTTAAAAAATATTGTTTTAAAATTATATATATATAGGTATTCTTTTGATATAAAAACTCAAACCCCACCTTTTGAGATCTGCCCAGCACATTTTTCAGCTGTGTTGATTGATTGTGGTTGCAGAGGAATAGCAAAGATATATATTGTCTCGTTAGTTGTTTTTCTTTTTTTCCTGCTGTCTCGATCGAGTTGAAGAGACATAAACACGCTGGAACAATCAACTGCCATGGAGCCGTATTAATTAACAGCTTTGATAACTTACCAATCTGACCGTGCATTTGAATGAGGAGCTCAGGACCGCTGCAGGTGTATGAATGACAGATTCACGGTCAGAGACGCCGCCGGACAGCTAAACTCACTCAACACTTCACTGGGCCAGACCTTCCTGAAGACAGACTACAGGCGAATTACAACCATCCAGTGTAAACTGCTTCATCTGCAGAGAAGGTGACACAGAAATTGCCTAGGTATCAGCCAAAATGTTAAATCTATTAGATAGCCTTCCACAATTTGCTGAAATGCTGAGCCTCAAAAATGTAATTTCATCAGCACTGCCAACGTGATTACGGTGATACCCCTGAAACTTTCCGGAAAACCTTTCCTTTCAAAGAAAACAAAGTCAGAGTTTAACAATGAAGTGGTAGTATTGGAGGGGTGTTAATAGTTATATTTGAGTTTTTTTTTTTTTTTTTTTTTTGCAATTATTCTTGGAATTATTTAACTTTAACCCTCATGTTGTGTTCAATTCATTTTTACCCTAAGACGATTGGTGCTGTTTTGTTTTGGTTTCGTTTTTTGTCTTTTGCTAAAAACTGAGGTGCATAACCTCAGATCAATGAGGCTTATGACTAATCAGTTCCAAAAAGAAATATAAAACCTGTGCTAACTGAAAGATAATATAAAATAAATACTAAAATTCTTGGTATAGCATAAGAGATTAACAAACAATTCAGCACACCACAAGGGGTAATAAATACAAATAAAGCTTATTTCCCATTTTAATTTATAAGCATATCTGCCAGTAATGTAGCCAGAAAAGAGACTCTGGGTGTGCATATGAAAATCTGGGTGTGCCACATTTATTGTCAGATTACTGTGCAAAATTATGGGATAGTATTTTTGTCACACTGCTTCCATCCAACCATACTCCTAGTGTTAATTTGCAGGTCGTGTCAAAATGTAGTTAATTGTTAAATGTAATAATTTTCTTCTAAATACCATAATTTTGAACTTTTAGCTATTTCATTTTGTTTATTTTTCATTACAATTTATTCACTTTAAATAAATTATAATATATAATTATAGGATTAAAATGAATTGTAGTTGCTCAATATAGATCTTTTTTTTCATGTTTTTGTAATGTCTGGGAAGCCAGAATGCGCATGCATCAACAGAAACATTTATTAGCTGAACCCTGTTTTTTTTTACGTGCCATTTATAGCAAGCCATATTACAGATGATATTACAGATGCTTTGTCAGATTTAAGTTGAAGCGCGTGCCGAACCGCGTGTGGTGAACCGAACGGTTTGGTTTTTTTATTTCAGCAAACCGTGCCATCCCTATTACCTCAATAATCAATCAATTACAGGCCTAAAACAATCATGCCCGAGCAGACGGATATTAGTACATCTCACACCGGCACCCGCGTCTAAATCAGTTGTATGGTCTGGTTTTCAGTCTAAAACAGTTGTGTCAAGTATAAATGTCTCGTCTGTTTCGGGAGGTGCGCGCGCAGTCAGTGCAGGCTCGCACCTCCCAACTCGCACCGGAGGCTCGCCTCGCGCCTTTTTTTCTCAGATTTTGAAAAATCTTCGCGATCGACTTAAAATGCTAACAAGATAGACTTGTCGACCGCGATCGACGGGTTGGTGACTCCAGATATAGCGACCAACCTTTTTTGAGCAAGCGTTGATTATGCGTGACACAGTCTCAATTTGTGGGACGCATGTATTGGGCTCAAACGCTGTGCGCGCACGCGATACGAGGGACGGGTGGTCACCCTACCTGGCACACACGTCTAGAGTGTGTCCACCTTTGTGTGTGGGTCCATGTACATGTACATGTACATCGACAGGTAAAAAAAAAAGCATCAAGTACAAATATTCATTTTATTACCAATTAACTGTTTGACAAACACTTCCTACTTCGATGTCCAGATCTGAATTTAAAAAAATCTCAAACATGCTACGAAGTCCCGATCTGAATCAACCGAGTCGCGAACAGGCCCCGAAGTGCCGATCTGAATCAACCGAGTCGCGAACAGATATATATAAAAAAAAGATATATATTTATATATATATATATATGTGTGTATATATATATATATATATATATATATATATATATATATATATATATATATATATATATATAAGTATAAGTAAACAACAATAGCCCAAGTTTAGTAAACATTTTTATTGAGACTATAAAAAATAATTCTGCATCTATTTTTAGGTGTGCCAGCTGCCACTGTGGGTGGCACAGGCACAGCCCTGGCACACCCGTGGGTACGCCACTGATATCTGCAGTCATTAAAAACATTAATGTTAGAGTTGAAGAATTTATTTTGACCCCAAAATAAAATTTTGATAATTTACCTGTACTGTATGTGTTTTTCGTCATTTCATGTCCATTATTATTTATTTATGATATATCATATATATGATGACTTAAATTTGTATTGTATAAGATAGAACATAGTCAAAACTGACAGTGCTGAAAGCAACATTAATTAAAGGAAAGAAAAATGCTTTTCAAAAAAACTTCTAAAGTATTAAAGCAAGTGCTGATTTCATCCAGACAAAATAAAGGCAGTGTTTCTTTTCCTTCATTATTCACAATGACAGGAGGACGGCAATTATGCACTAGACAGAGAATGATTTGAGCAGTGGGGTGGACATATTTTAACTCGGCTGCTTGCTAAACGATCCGTTTGATGTTTGCAGTTCAGTCTGCAGGTACTTGAAGGAGTTTGAGCTCTCAGAATTCACTTTCTTGAGAATCACCTGCTGGCCTGTAGTTCCTCTGCAGATCTGCGTCAATTCAGAGAAGGGTTCTTCACATCCTTGTCCTCAAAGCCCCTTGAAGTCTGTGACAGTTAATGGCTCAGCATGGACATGGAATATGTGCTCGTTTTTTTCCTCCAGCACCTTTGAAACTAGAGCACCTAGTGGGGGAAAGACATGTCTGCACTCTCAAACCCCCAACTCTAATCACAAAACTCCCTCAACAGGATCCAGCAAATGAGATAAAGACGAGAATTTAAAGGAAAATCGAGCCATATAGTGAGTCGTGGTCTGGGGTCTGGGCTTTGAATGAAACAGTAGTGAGTCTGGGAGCACAGACTGTATTGATTTTGGTTCAGCACCAGGTAATGTTTGCAATACAAAAGAGGTAGCTCTTCTTTCGTGTTACCAAATATGACAAAGGTTACCTTGGATACTTGTCACCTAGCTGATTCACTTTATCCCAAACAACTTACTATAATAAGAATCATGGACGTCTCTCTGGAGCAATCTATAAGTATGTGTTGTGCTAAAGGGCAAGATGATGAAACGCAGGAGGTTCTCCAGGTTACCACTGCTGGGATTCAGACCTGCTAAATCTTTGATATTTTTAATTATATTGTATGACCTTTTTAAAAAGCGAAAAGTGAAAATATGGTACACAGAGTAGGATATATTATACATGCAATTCAATGGATGTTGTGCTGCATGCTGTATGAATTCCTTGCGTTTTTACAAAGAATACTTTATTTATTGATTGTAGTCAAGGTATGGTTAACATTTCTTTTATATAACTGACTGAATAGACGTGTAAACTGTCTGGTTTTTCAGTTAATAGACTTCTTTAAAAAATTATATTTAATTTATATATTACATTTATTTCTATACATTTTTACTAAACCTTTACATTATGAGTAATTTACTATATATATATATATATATATATATATATATATATATATATATATATATATATATTGGTGTGTGTCTGTGTGTATATATGTATATGTGTGTGTGTGTGTGTGTGTGCGTGTCTGTATATAATATTGTTTATTATATACTGTAGCTGTTTTACAAGTGGTGCTCAGTTATTATTTATTTATTTGTCCAGCAAAATACAAATCACAGAAAACATGACTTAAATGAATTAAATGCATATGTTAAATACATTTAATTAAAATACTGCCCATTTCTACATTCACAAGGGACTGCCATGGAAATCAGTGGGAATGCTATCAAGTTTTATAGAACTTCTTAACTAGCACTTAAACCTGTGCTGTTTTGATGCTGTTGTTCTGTGAAGTTTCATTTAGAGGCACAACTCTGAAGAGAGCATCAGAGACTATACCAAAGCATTATAGTCAACACTATACAGTAGTCTGTTCACCTCAGTCTTCTTTATACAGCCGTAGCATCTTAAGCAGCTTATGGTTCTATAATCTTCCTCCTCAACATAAGCAATCTGTTCACAGCATGCTTTCCTTTCCATTCCAACTACAGTTAACTGTGAGCTTAATGTTCAAGCTTAACTGTAAGCTCAGTGTAACTGCTTGGAAGTGATGTTGCTGTCTTATTCCAGTGCAATGTATGCTGCATTACGCATGCTGGGCCAGATGCTTCTGAATCTGCTGAAAATGTTTCTGCAACTACAAATGGCAATATTAAAATGTCCGGGTTTGGGCTTTGTCTTCCTATTGCTGAATGTAATAACTGAAAATAGTTTCACCAATAGCATGCAGGATTTGTAAATAATGGACAAATTATGGCATGCGAGAAGGTGGGATCTACAAAGAACAGAGAGTCAAAGCAATAAAAATTCTCCTGTTAACATTTTTTATTATTTGAGCTGTACTCGTAATTTTGCGCAGTACAGAGTAAATAAGATTTTTCGAAGCTGTAAACAAAACAAAGTTTATATACTTGAATCTAACTTTACACATCCTAAAACATTTTTCACACTAAATTCATTAACCTTTTGCTTGCATGTTGTGGCTGTACTTTTGAAACAGTGAGTATACTAACTTTGACACTTCTAACTAAGTGCTTCACTGTAACCCAGATCATTATTATTATTTTATTTTAAAAGAGGGACATCTGGTAATCAACAAGCCACAAATGCTGTCAATTAAGCTTACCCTAGGATACTTCTTTAAAAATATATTTTTTGTCTCCCCCTGCTGACGGTATGCAGAATCTCATGTGGTATCAGGAGCAGGAAAGCATGAACAGAGAGAGTTGACGCACCATATGACTATACCATCTTTCATGCTGCTCTTGTCGTTCGACAGCGGTGGCTCGTTCTATCACAAACATCATCATGCAGATGACTAGCAGAGACCCAGAGCAGGAGAGAGAAGGAGAACTCATAAATTAATCATTTGTCTTACACTGCCACCCCTGTCACTGGCTTAAAATGCAGTAGAGGGGCCAAAAATGCCATGTTACCTACTGCGGTGGACACACAACCATTGATTAAAGATAAAAGGGGAAAATAATGAAGATCGTTTTCTTTCCCTCTCTGAAATGCTCCTTGTATGCTCAAGGTTCCTGGTTTATATTTCCCTCTGGTTTAAAACGGTTCCATATTAACTCAAGTTCCATATTAAATTATGCAACACTGTGTTAGTCTCTTCAGCACTGTGCATAAACAAGCAAACACTGCAAAATAGCTGATCGTTGAAGCTCGAAGGCAGAATGGCAGAAAATGATGTTTTCACTGTTGCACGTTTACAAGGAGGGTAATTAGCAGGGTTAACGAACAAAAGACACCTGTTTGATTCGGGTCTTGAGAAAGCCCTTTGTGCGGAAAACAAAGGGACTGTGTGAGTTTCCGTGAAAAAACAACAGTGCATGATAATGAGATTCAGGAGAACAAAGCACTTGAGGCGAAAACAAGGGGGCGAGGAGGGTGGATCGGAAAACCTCTGAACAGAATCCTGATGTTGTTCATGGCCTCATGAAAATGGATTCTAGAAAAATATCTTTCATTCAGAAACAATTGCTTTTTTGATTGAATGAAGGATTTATTCAGGTTATGATACATGCAGCCAGAACGGCAAATGTCATTATGAAAATCAGTAACCGTTTGAAATCAAATCTCATGCTTTCATATACTAGGCCTATGGATTTTCCCTCTGCTGATTTGGATGGAAGTGTTGAAAACCACGTTAGAATGACATGAATATGACGTTGGGAACCTATTTTTATTAGCTTTGGCAGTCTAATTATGATGCGTCTGTGCACACTTCTGCATATGATTTGCATGAATGTAAATCTGCCCCATAAGGGCTGCAGAATTCACTGTGTTTAGCTCCAATTAAGATTTGATGGCTTCAGTGGCTATATTAATGAATCTGCAGAATTCAGTAGAATTACAACTTGGAAAGAATGTGATATGAGGGAGACCAGGGCTAGTTGTCACAGAGGCTTTTACTTAAATTAAAGGAATAATTCTGCTGAAAACTCATCCTCAGACCATCCAAAATGGAAACTCTGCAGTGAATGGGTGCCGTCAGAATGAGAGTTTAAACAGCTGATTAAAACAACACTATAATCAGCAAGTAATCCAAACATTTACATTTATACACACACAAAGAAAAACAAGTAGATATAATGTAAAAAATAGAAAGCTGGTGTTAGTTGTTTTTTTTTTATTGGCATATAAAAAAAATAAATAAATAAAGTAGAATTAAATTAAAATAAAAAGTGCTAGAGTTAAGGGGTCAAATAAAGATGGAACAGATGTGTTTTTAGTCATTTCTTAAAGAAGGACTCAGCTGCTCCACACAACTCCAGTTCATCAGTTAACATCTTGTGAAGTGAAAGGCTTTGTTTGTTATTAACAAATTCATTATTAAGTTACTTTAATCTTTCACTTTTGGTGAAAATATGCATACATATTCCATAATAACACTTCCTCCAATGAAAAAGTCCATCCCTTGTTGTCACCTCACATCAGAATCCACAAAACTCTTTTTGAATGTTTTCTCCTAATCTGTGCACATTTCTCTCCTGATTCAGATGAGAAATCTTTTTCACCAGAGAAAATTTGAGGTTAAAAATATCCTGATGGGTTTGTTTCTTTTAAACATGCACCTTATGTGAAGTGAAGACTGGATATATATTGTGGATTATTGTTTTGTTTTATCAGCTATTTAGACTCTCGTTTACTGCAGAGGAAACTATTTTGAGCAAATGATGTACTGTAATGCAACATTTTTCCATATCTGTTCTGATGAAGAAAAAATCTCACCTACATCTTGGATGGCCTGAGGGTGAGTACATTTTCAGCAATTTTTTTTTTTTTTTTTTGTGAACTATTTCTTCAAAAGTCACTTTAAATGTTGACAGCTTGCCCCATATAGTGTGAAATTATACTTCACTATTAGTATGTTTAGTCTTTTTTCCATGGGCATTTTCCAGAATTGTATATGCGCTTATACACATTCTTATACTTTAAGTTGATTTTCCACAAAAATAAATAAATAAATAAAAAACCTTGAGTAATATCCACTGCAATAAACTGTGTGACAATTAGCCATGGTCTCTCTTTTGTGGATAGACTGGAGAGGCAATGGTGTTGGTTTAGTCTATGTATACTGTGCATAATCTGGGATATATTTTAGGTGTTTATGTATTCTGGATGCCGGTGGCTTATAATGCTTTATTGTATTGCTCATTGTTCACTGCTATTAATGTTGCATGATAATAGAGCTTGACAAATGAGAATTTAATTAGAGCATAAATATTTTTAATCAGCTATTTTTCAGAGTGGATGCGACCATGTGGTCTTTCATAGAACCCCAGGCGCTGTTCTATAATTAACACACATAGCTATGCAACCTCAGAAAATAAATATATATATTTTTTTTTTTCTGTCTCCATTTAGTTTTTAGGTTGTATTTTGTATGCCTGTAAATTTAGAAGAAATATAAAACAATCATACAGCAATGCAATATCAAAGACCAGAATTAAAGCAAATAAAACAAAGGAAAAAAAAGAAACAAAGATACATTTATTGTAAAAGAAATTGAATTCTAGAGTTACAGAAGCAGTTAAAAAATGTGAGATTTCAGTTTTAAAGGTCTGAATCTCTTAGGTTTTTAATGAAAGAGATTGTAGAGAAACGACAAGCAAAGCCAGTACATTTAAAGCATTTTTTATTGTTAAATAGTGCACATATTGTGTAATAATCCAATAAATTATAAATAAATTACATGCCATTTTTTTTATTTCAAATGAATTATTATTCTACTCTCTGTTTGTTAAGTGAAAACAAATTCAAACCATTGAAGTTCAAATCATTCCCATTTTGATTTGTAGAAAGTGTTTCCTATAGTTTTAGACCAAGCTACAATCATAAAAGACTGAAGTGTAAAAGTATAATTTACACCATTTCTTCATACATGAGACCCGACAAAGAGCTCACTGAGTTAAAGGATTCAAGGCTGCTTAATTTCACATGAAAACACAGCGCTCCTGATGGAAACGCACAGGCCTAATGAAGAGAGGTTGACTGACTGATTGACAGGATAAAGGACTTCTGCAGCCTCCTGTTCACTAAATCTGGGTCAGTCTCTACTGTGAGATTCTCTTTAAACCAGCCATAATCAGGTCTTAGTGCATTTTAGCTTTGATCAAATGCTGTATGGTGTAACTGACAAGGCCATTTGTGGCTATATTTAATTCACCTACTACACAATATGGGGCGGCCTGTGTTAACATACTTGAATAGAGAAGTCACTGAACTTTTTTTTTTTTCATCAGCAGATGTTCTCCTGTGCCTGAGTATATTTAGACCTTTAAAGGAAAGAACTTAGCTTATTTGGTAAGCCACAGTGGACTGGAGTAAATCGGGGGCGTTTTTTTTGTAGAACCACTTTCCAAGAGTTAAATTATTTAGCACCTCGTTGTGAACTGAACTGAGAAAGATGATGTGGGAAATCAAGTCCAGCTTGTTCAACCAACTCTTTAAGCAGTCATGCAGCTTTACTAGTCGGTCTTGTAAGTATTAAAATATACTGAGGTGCCTTCACCTACAAAAGCTTTGTGAATAAAAGATGACATTTGTCCACCTGAAATGAATGCCACTGATGTTTTTGATGCTAACCAGCTGTAGACGTCACCAAAGGGGATGTCTGAAATTAAACACTCACTTTAAATTCCTCTCTGTCCAATCAACAACAGCCCACTTGTTATTGATTGCACAACAGTGTGTGAAGCGTGGAGAAAATAACTTGTTTGCGAGATACTTAAAAAAGCCCACTTTGATGTGTAAAGCTTTGCTCAGATGCTTTTAGAAAAACCAAAGGCAGATGATCTTTGCTATATTTGTATCACATTGGGAAATAGTAAATTCAGTATCAGAAGTCTGTCCGTGTATGAGCTTTATTATGAATTTAATGGCACATGCAACTTTATTGAAGTAAATAATTGCTCAGATTAGTGACCCAAATTATTGTAAACTTTGGTAACGAGGATTGCAGAGGCACGCAATATGATCATAGTGAAAGTATTTGCCAGTTTCTTCTATTATTTTTGTATCGCTGAACAGGAAAAACATGAACTTTTGCACTGAAAATATTGAGACAAATTGATTTAGATAATTTCTTTTTGCACTTACTTCCATTTATGTGAACAAATTGAATAAAATTAGGCAGATCTCAAGTGTCAGGATTTGGAAAATAAATTAGTCAGGATTGTAAAATTTAAATATCTTTTCTTTGTAGCTGAGAAGTTCCAGAAGTTCTGTTATGGCAATGGATTAAACTGACCAGCCATGATACTTCAATCTTTATTTATTTTTTATCTGTAAAAATAAAACTTTACGTTTTTTTTCCTGAGAGTGCAGTGTAGCTTGATCAGCTAAACAAAGCAATGTAATGAAAGTTTTATTAAAATGCATTGATTTTTCATATTCACTAACCGCCCACAATCAAGTTCAACTAGATACTAAATGTACTGCACGGTCAAATTAAGCTATCGCCATTCTTTTCCCTGCCTCCTTTCTATGCAAATTAGATTTTTATTTTTATTTTATTTTTTTAGATTGCACCTTATTCACAGAATATCACTCTGTGATATTTGCCAGATGCAATAAATGTTTCACCATTAGTGCCCGCAGAAAGCAGGGGGTAAATGTAATATCTGAAAAGATGTTTCTTAGCATTTTGTATTGATTGTGTCAGCAGTTATTCATCAATTGATGGTGAAGAATATTAAGACACATTTGGCATTTTAAAGAGAATTTGGAGAGCTTCAGGAGCCTGGATCGCTGTGATGGTCAGTCCCAGCATTAGTATGCTAGATTGAGATAGTCCAGCCAGCCTAAAATTAAATAAACGTCAATATTAGCGGATGCAATTCCTATTGAATTCTTAGTGAATTGTCCCTTGAGTATTAAAGAGATAATCAAACTTTGTGAGTGGAGCAGGTTCACTAATTTCTCTAATTTCCCAATTTCTGCAAGACAATAATCTGAATTTGTTTCAGTCCACCAGGAGTATCGAAACCGACAAATTAAACACAACTGAACATCCACTATCCCAACTCATTAGGATAAACAGAATATTACTTCAACCACTGATATATGTGATCAGCTACTAATCTGTTAAACTGGTGCTAGTCTACAAGGAATTATGGCAAAAATGTCCAGCTGTGAAGGCCTTTTACAGTAATCTGTTTGCCAGTATGGTACTGGATATATGTGATTAATTTTAGACCCAAAAGAGCAAATATAAATTTACTACAGACCACTAACTCCATTCTCAATGGTATCCTTTTAATTCTATTAGTCAATCTAGATGGCTGTTATTACCCACATGGGATTACTGGCATGACCTTTGTCAGATATACTGTAAAAAGTTATGGTCATGCATTAAGAAGTCTTGAGTTTGGGAAGATCTTTTAAAAAAGAGAAAAATATATATTTATCCTCTGCTATAGCTCCCTGATTCCATATGTCATATTTAGGAGATGAAAAAATGGATAACTCCAGCTGAATTATTTTGAGTCTGCACCATATTTCTTTCTTAGTAAATAAATAGTGGCTCCTTGAAAGAGAATCCATGTGTAGCCTCGGCAGAGGCACTGAAATACATAATCTATGTTTCAATTAGAGGTGCAGGGATTGAAAAAAAATTGTGCAAAACACGCATAGAAAGGGTTTTTTAGTGTTTGGCAGGACTGTTTGAACTGCATTGAATGCATTAAATTATACAGCATTTCTTTAAAACGCATTTACCAGAGCACCTGGGTAATCTGTCATTTCACTGTTTTTATCATTTTAAGACTGAATTGGATTGGAAATGTTTATTTTAGTTTTTTTTTTTTTTTTTTTTTTTTTTTATGGTGGTGCAAAAATCGCTATATAAATGCATGGCCAGTTGTTTCCAACCACTTGAAGTGGGCTCAGCAGGACAAGGTGAAGAGAGCCTGAGACCAGCGTTTATTTTTAGATTACCATACTTGTTGTCTTCAGAATGGTATGGAAGCCTGTTTCTGATTCACACAACAGCCTCAAACTCACTTAAGAGTGACTGGTTTGAATCAGACTCAATCTGTGAATCGTTTATAGCCATTAATGAGTTGAACTGGATATTTAATTTCAGTTATGTCTTTTTCAAAATTAACTGGGAATGCATCTGTTAGGTATAGTTTGTGAGATACATTTAAAGGGACAATAAGTAACTTTTTAGGTATTTTATTATCTAAAATCAATATTTTTATTCATAAATATGCCCTCAATGGTGTACAAATACCTATGCCAATGTTTAAACTAATCCTCGTAAATGAAGAATTTATTATCTTTATATACATGGGACGGGTAGGTCGACGGAGGCTTCCATGTAGTTCCGCCATCTTGCAAAACTATAATAGCAGAGAGGGACAAAAAGTACTAAGCCAACGCGTTTCCACAGCGCGTTTTAGGTCAGAGCCAGAAACGCAGGTGCAGAGCAGTGAGAGGCGCTTGAAACTGCACCGGCAAGTTTAAAAGTCTGGATTGCATTCTTATTATGGACCATACATATGCCGCGACACAGGAGAAGAAAACATTGTCGCCAAAACAGTCAAAAATAGAACGTAAAAGGAAACGTGACCGTAGATTGACAGAAAACAAGAGTTAATGTCGGGGAAGCTTTTTCTAGGTGGAAAGAGATAATGCTGGATAAAGATTTCAAAAGAGACGCTGAAGTGGCCAGTTTTCTTCTCGACAGGTAAGTCAGTGTTACAATCTATATTACAATATTTTTTTTTATAACTAACAATGCACATTATTCAGAAAATATAACGAATAAAGAAGACATAACTACTAATTACAATATTTCATGTTTTCCACAGTCAGTAATTCATACTGTAACATTCGTTTGTTTATGGTCATGTTGCAGTTTGTTTGAAATAACACACCTGTTTACCTGAAGGAAAACTCGACGAAGTGCTATTAGAAGACATCCTGTCAAAGCTTTTTGGTACATATCGCCTACCGTAGATGCAACGCGCATTTGAAAAAGCGAGGCGCTGGAGAGCAAAATTAGTTTGAATGCAAAATACAATTTCACCACTAGATGGGAGTAATTCCTACTTAGTGTCCCTTTAAGATACGTATTCACAACATTGTGGTAATGTAGAATACAGTTTGAAAAGTCTGTAGAGTCAGTAGTTTCTTTTTTTTTTTTTTTTTGGAAACATTTGGAAATTAATACAATTATTCAGCAAGGATGGAATAAAGTGATCCAAAATACAGTAAAGGCTTTTATATTGTTACATAGAAACCTACAGTATTTCAAATAAATGCTGTTTTTGAGCATATTAGAATGATTTCTGAATCATCACGTGAGACTGAAGAATGGAGTAATGATGTTGTATATTTCTGTAAAATATATTTAAAGAATATTTCTCATAAGTGCTACTTTATAGGCTTTGTCACAGTGATTAATTTATATCTTAAAATTATAGCTTTGTTTCCCATAATTTAGACATTTGCAACTGTATTTATCAAAACTGTGACTTTATTTCATTGACCTTTTCTCTTATTGTGACTTGTCTCACAACCGATTTTAATCTATTTTAATCTTATTTTATACTTTAACTCAAGCATCCAAAGAAAAGCAGTAGAATCATTACAGAACAGTCCTAACAATTTTAATTGGATGATATTTGTGTTAAACGGAAAGTATTCACTCTGAATTTGTCAAATCAAGTGAACCTAGATTCAACTCTGTTTCCTGTCTAGACAGCAGTCTGAGAAGAATCACCTAAAGATCAGAGAAATCAAGGATGATAGCCCTGCATCTTGTCATTGGAGCCAAGGGAGAGGTGCGTCCCACCGCGGCTGTTTGTTCCTGTCTTGCTTCTGATTAGTGGGATTAGATCCTGCCACCAATGTGTATTCTGTGATCTGGATGGGGTTTAGCAGCTGCACAGAGCAGTTTATGGGCCTTAATACAACAGCGGTGCCATCTATCTAGTGGGTTGTGTAACTGTAAATGTTGTTTATGGATTGTTTAGTCAAGCGACAGCTGGAATTAGGCCTGTTTCACACATCCCGTGTCTGTGGCATGTACTTATTTGAACAGATTGTAGCACTAACACGTCCCAAAAGCACAACTGAGAGTAGAGTCTCCAATGAGCCTATTTTTGCCATATAAACCATTTTATCAATGCAATCTTGTGCAATAAAAGTTT
Source organism: Carassius gibelio (assembly GCF_023724105.1). Lineage (NCBI taxonomy): Eukaryota > Metazoa > Chordata > Actinopteri > Cypriniformes > Cyprinidae > Carassius > Carassius gibelio. Next base: position 23,379,677 of record NC_068390.1, read on the forward strand.
TCGTGAAGAAGCAAACTATCAGAACAAACTACACATGATTTCTGAAGATTAATGTGGCACTGAAGACTGGAGTAATGGCTGCTGAAAATTCAGCCTTGCCATTACTTGCCATTTTAATCAAACTAGATAGTACAGTTTGTAGACAAACTTTGATATTGGCTCAAGAAAGCCTAGTCTTAATATTTAAAACACAGTTTAACAAGCTGTACGTTTAAAGAATTTAAGACTCAAAGGGTTTTATGACCTTGAAGGTTTTAAAGCCATCCAGTCTGTATATTGGATGGATGGGTTCGTGTAGCTGTTACTTGCATCCTTTTAGCATTCTCTATATATTTATGTTGACTTATTTCTAGCGTGCTTTAGCTTGTTATGAGAAGTTCTTAGTGTGGTCAAACATGTAGCTTGTTACTTGCATGTTTTTCATGTTTATAGGAGTTGCTAACATCTTGCTTTCATGCTTTAACCCATTGTTAGCATGTTTTAACATGTTGGTAACGTTGCATGATTTAACATTAGTAAAAGTTTGTATGTTTGTAGCATGGTTTAACACATTTATTAACATATTCACATATTTCATTTTTTTACTGTATTTTTAATCAAATATTGCAGCTTTATTTCTCTTAGGTGTAACTTTTTGAATTAATAAGCCATCAATGAGAATTTGTTGTGCATTATAAACCTATTTATCAGCATAATCTTTTGTAATAAAGGCTCTTATGGAGAAACTTAATAAACTACACGTTTTATTTGACAAAATATGGCTGTCAGCTGTCAGCCACACAGAAACAACACTATCTATAAAAAAAGAAAATAAGATAAACTACATTTTACAGTTTGGATTGCATTCTGTGCATATTCATAAGCATTTAGATGTAAATGTAAATACAAGCGTGCTGTTACGCTACTAGAACACTAACATGTGTGCATGAAATACATGATTCAGTATGCATGATACAGGCATTAAATAATAATTGGCATACAGGAAAGTACAGAAAATAGTACTTTATAAGATTCTCCACATTCTTTAATGTTTTTGTATTTGAAAAAAAAAAAAAAAAAAACACGAGGTAAATGTTAATGGTTGAGAGGACTAAAGCCTGCGAGGGATTTAATTGCCATGTTCAGAGGCCTTAGCATCTTTGTTTTGCCCTAGAGAGTGCAATCTGCGAGCTGTGAACTTTCTTAAAAGCTTTCCTCGGAAGAGACAGCAGTAGGACATTGTCAACAGGAAAACAAACTAATAATTAGAAAGTTTCTGGTTTTAAATCTTTGTATGCATGCAACATTTACGTTTGAAAGGAGTTACAGTAAAGGCATTTTTTTCGGTGTAAATGAAAATAAGTAATCTCTCACTGGCATTTTCTTGCAATGTATTTTAGAAAAAAAGAGACAGACCTACATAAACACAGCAACCATCCTTAGGATAGTAATTATTTTCAGTGTGTTGCTTGATGTAGATTGAGAGGCTTCACACAGAGATGTCTGTACCGCATGCCAACGCTCAGTATCTGCAGCAACATCCCATTTACTTTGTTGTTGGAGCCTATAGTAGGCAGGTTTTCCATCTCCAGAGCTCTTCGATTGTTCTTTACACTTTTCACCTTATTACTATTGCATTTATTTATCTATTTATCTAGTTGATTAATTCATCTGTCTCAAATCCAAGCAAGCCCTGCAAATATTGATTGTCTGTCCTCTTGCAATTTCAAGTGGAAATGTGCCAGTTCTGGAAAATAATATCAGTAGCAATGCAGAATTATAATTAATGTAATGTATCATATTGATGCTGTTTTGAACAAATTAAAATGACTTTGAAACCATCTTAGCTTTATAGAGCTTTCTTCTTATCAAGAGTCTGTAAAAAGTTTCTGAAGCTAAACTCATAGAGGATGACACTAGCAATGGCATCATGAACTTGTTTTATTCATTATATTATTTATTTATTTATTTATTTTATGAATTAAATGGTCATTGCTTTTATGGTTGTCATGAACTGAAAATAGAGGAGTATTAATAGGACTTTTGCAAACATATATATATATATATATATATATATATATATATATATATTTTAAATTGTCATAATTTTTTACTGTATTCATGATGAATGCAAATAAATGGTGAGCATAAGAAATTTCAAAATCATAAAAATTCTAACTTTTTAATCAAAACGTGTATATACAAATTCATATTTTGAAAAGAATCATAATTTCGTCAACATTGTTTAGCATAGTGAGGTTAAGTTGTAAGGTTAAAACAACTGTAAGGAATAGGTTTAATTTAATAATTATTAATGAATCACTTAATTCTCTGTCTGAGAAGATACTTTCGCAAAAGCAACAAACACAAGTAGAGACTCTAAATGCCTGCTGTATGCTCAATAGAAAGCTATTGAATAACGCATACTCAGCAGGCTTGACTCAATAAACATTTACAAAGAAAGCATCCGGGATCTTACTCAGCAGAACCGCCACAAGCTCCCCCGTCAACAAATCGATTTCAACAAACTTCTCCATTCTAACAAAGCCAATGTGGTACTTCATTTTCATCGACACGCCCTGTAAACACATCCACTTTTCTTATTAGCCAATCAAATTATATCATTTCTGTTGATTAAATGAGTAAAAGACTTACTATCTCTAATGCTTTTTGCATGCTACTGTATGTAGTTAAGAAATGGCGTGTGTTGTACTCTCTATAAAAAATAAAAAAAAATTATAATTAGGTAATATCAATCAGCAACATTAGCATGTACCATTCATAGCAAAAACAATGAGGCAAATATGTTTTACAGTTAAATTTTACCCCAAAGGTGCTTTTATTTATGAGTTTACAGGGAAAAGCAATAGTGTGGAGTGTGACAGTGTTCTTGTGGCTGTCATGCAAATTTGTGCAGAAAGTGAACATGATGCTAAGATGTGTCTAGAAACAGGTCTGGCAGCAGCAGGCCACCAAGCAACCCTGTTGAGTCTACATCTGGAATTGTGGAGAGCCATGAGTTATTAGTACAGCAGTGTCCTTATTTTGTTGCCCTCTGCAATAATAATGACAGCTCGCTCATGTGCATTTAGATTAGCATAGATTGTTTTCTCTGGCATTCTTTTCATTTTGGATTTGAATCCATGCAGAATGGGATCTGAAGCTATTCATTAAAATCACTCTCCGCTGCCTATTAGGCTATGAAGACAGTAACCAGAAATCGACAGAACATCGATATGATGTTGTAGAAGAAAATAGCATTGCTCAGAGGTAGCGCTTTCATTGCTTAGGGGAAATAATAAAGTTGTGTTTATTGAATTATATTTTATATTAACTTTTCTCAGAAAAAATGTTTCCCTCATTCTTGCTTTTTCCTGTTTTATTCATTTATTCCTGTATTTATTTATTTTTTTTGGTGGCTGCGGACTCGAGCAGCTGATGGTGAGATTGGTGGAGGATGTGCTGGGATGTTAGCGTCAGTGCACCTGTTAGCATCTCACATGGGAAACAAGCCTGAGGCAATTAGTCATCGTAATTAACATCACCTAAAACTAAAACAGGCGAAAGCCAAGTGGCAGTGGAGGACACTACAATTAGACCTGCTGTCAAAAGTCTACAATTAAAGCAGAGTCCTTGTGCCACACGACTCCAGTTAACAGCATGCTGATATTTTGTAAGTGGAATTTTATGACATAATTATTTCAGAGACAAATCCTCTGTGTTTTATTATTTACCACTGACCACACAGACAAACAGTGGTGTATTTGTTGTTGCTTGGAGATTATGTGTGGTTGGCAAGACCTTACTATTGTTTTGTATTGCTAATTGGCCCAAGTCTTTATTATAATCTGAAATAATAGCTTGGGTGTTGATCTGTGGTAGCTAGGATCTACAGAGTGGTTTCTATGGTGTTCTCTGTGGTTGCTAAGACATTGTGATGGGGTTCTAGTTGCTGGCACATTGCTATGTGGTTGCTAAGCTATTCTGATGGGTGTTCGGGGGTTGCCATGTGGTTGTCAAGGTTTTCTGGATGGGCAGTCTGTTTAGTTTCTAGAATATTCTGGGTGGTTGCTCTGGTGTTAATTTGCAGGCAAATTGCTATGTGATGGCTAAGGTATTCTGGGCAGTTGCTGGGCACTATGTGATTGGCAGGGTTTTCTGAGTGGTTTGGAGGGTGTTCTGGGAGGTTGTTAGGATATTACTTTTATGGTATTGTATTGCTTACTGACCCTATTTACAATGAAAGATAAATGCAAGCCATATTGATTGTTTTCCTCTTTCATTGAAAGTATGAGTTTGTTTTGCACACCGAACAGCATTAGAAAAATAGTGGCACAAAACACACACCCACAGTTTGAGTTATCATTCATATCTAGCAAATGCTGGGGCTTGTTCAAATCCTTAAGCCTCCTGAGAAAAATAAAAATAGTCATGCTTGATTTAGCAACAACAACCACTAATTAACTATATATATAGATAGAGATATATATGTATGTATGTTTAAGCACTCTTTGCTGCTGTGACAAATATAAGAGTGAAAGTTATCAATTGCAAATATAAGCATTCAAAAATAAAGTCTTCAACTTGTCAGCCATTGATTCTCACATTTTTCTCCTGGCAGTAAGATGCATTTGCTACAACTTGGTCTTTAAATTCACCACAAAGAAAGTGCAATCCCAAAAGACTGGAACATAAATCCAGTTTTACGAGGGATGTTGAGAGCCTTTTCCAGCAGCGTGGTAATAAAGCTTCTACTGAACACACCTTATCATATATAGACCGTGCACACACACACTGAACTGTGGTAATTTCCATTTCACACACAATCTCTCTTAATCTGCAGCAAATGGCTCCAGCATTTCTTCACCAGGCTAATGTGAATCTCTAGGTCTCTGTTTCCATGCAGTAGGCTGCTGTCAATGTCACACAACCCCTATTTACATGCTGTGCGGTTCGCAGTCGTATCCAGACAGAGGTATTTAGAGCAACGCTGATTCCAGGAGGCCACAGGTACAGAGCTGTTATGGCTGACATGTTCTCACAAGTGAAGGCAAATGCTTCTATTGGTGGAAAAGCAGCTTCTGTGTGCATTGGAAAATGAGATAAGGCTATGAAACTGCCAACAGTGTTTTAAAATATGAGTAAAATAGCCGAAGTGTCTTCAAAAAGCTTGTTTTGTTTTGTTTTGTTTTTTTTTTACCACTGGTTGAAATGGAAAAGACTAAGATTAGACCAAATGCAACCGGAAGATTACAGTTACACAAACCTGAACACTTTAGGCTAAAGCAGTACAAGCTGATAAAATGGTTTATATGGAGGTTACAGTAGACTTCCCTCTAAGAAATCAATGAAGTCTCCATATCCTGCATGCAATAAACTTTTTTTTTTTTATTCTTATTATTTGAAAATGCCTTTAAAGCAAATATGCTCTACTGACATTTGTCAAAAATGAAATGTTCACGATTTTTTACAGCAGGTTTGTATGCAAAATTAATAAAGCATGTTTTTTTTATTTACATACAGTAAATATTATTACAATTTAAAATAACTGGGTTTTTTATATATAGAACTCTGCTGTTTAGAAATGATTGTGCAGTCTTTTTTATATAAGTTTCCTTTTCTTAACTGTTTTAAAACATTATAAATCAACATCAAATTTGCTTTTAATTATATTTGTATTTTTTATGCATCTGTTGTGACCATTTCAAATTTATTTAAAGTTATTTTTATGTAAAGCATTTTTGATGTGCTTTATACAAACCTGCTTGTTAAAAGTACAAAAATCTCATTATCATTAGTGTTAAAACATTTGTGCTGATTAATATTTGGGGGAAACCGTGAAAAGATTTTTCAGGATTCTTTAATGAATAAAAAAGTTTAAAAGAGCTATTTTCCTTTATTTATTTTTTTTACAACTGTTAAAGTCTTTGTCACTTTTGTTCAACTTAATGCATCCTCGCTGAATAAAATTAGTGTGTATGTGTATATCCGTCCATCCGTAATGTTAGATGTTTGCCGAAACTGAATAGAGAACATAAACAACATGGAGTTCTCTGTTGATCTGCTGGGCTCTTGAAGGTTTTTGTAGGAACGGCCTGAGCAATAAACACAGCCATTAACTGGTTAATTGATTTTTCTTACATCACTATTTGTGACTGGTGAGTGATGGTAGGACAAAGACTGATGGGAATCTCTGCAGGGGGCTCAAATAAAATCTATCTATTTCTAAGATCTATCTGGACTCCTGCCCAGATTCATTTCAGGCACATCTGATAATTGCAGGGGTCTTGATGAGAGATTATATCACGGTCACCATAAAGATTATAGGGTGCTTATCTTGTACTCTTGAAGAATTTCTTAGTACAAAGAATATATGGAGTCAGGGCGGTTAAATTATTTTATTTTGCTTTGCTTAAAAAGTACTGTTCCGTGTTCTTGTTAATATTTTTGTAGAAACTATTACATTTTGCATTCTTTGATGAATTGAACATTTTAAAATAGCATTTATTTAAAAAAAAAAAATTGTGCATGTTTGCGGAATAAAAGAAATTTACCTTAGCAAATTTTTATGGCATTAAATGCCTGTTGTAGATTTAATCATAATACAATTATAAATTATTTTGTGCCTACTACTTTAAATAATTGAGAAATAACATTATATAAATAAAATACTGATCTGAATGCTAAACATTTTATACTGAAGTCCTCCATGATTAAATTTTCAGTACAAACTATAACAGAGATGGAAGACAACAGCATCTGCATTTTTATGAAACGAGAGCATGAGTCAGAGATACACAGATGAACAGTGTTATTTAGGGTTCCTATAATAGCTTTGCTTTAAACAATAATTTTTATAGGGAAATAACACACTTTGAAATGTTGCGACCGACCAATCAAGAATTGAGTGTTCTGAATAAAGAAAAGTATATTCACAACTGTGCAAACCACAGACATGCACAATCTCAATCTTGATGGAGAATGCAAATGAGCGAACCTGACCTAATCAAATAATATAATGGAGTGACCCTTCTGATATGAAAGCGCTAACCCTGCAGGAGGCGACGTGACAGCAGGTTTGAGATCACAATTCATCTTGACTGATGTGGTGAAATCAGGCTAATTGAATTCAGGCATAAATCAGCGGGTTGTTTGAATGAGGCTGTCGTGATAGGAGCTGGCTGAAACCCAACACACATCTCCAGCTGTTTGAACATATGAAGTCAAGCATGAGTTCAGGTCTGCAGGATGAAACTGGGTTCTTGGCCATTTTGAGATGTCTTGCATGCGCTGTAATGTCCTCTTGACACAGGATTAAAGTGACCCATATACACCAGAACAGATGGCAGGAACCGCTGGCAGATGACAGTCCTGGACAGATCAGGCTTGGAGCTGTTGTTGTCCAACTGTGCTGGTCTTGCACTGAAACTCTAATCAGCAGTCACTGATTTCCTTCACATTTCTTCTTTCCCTCTCAAGCCACCCTTACTAAAAAGAAGTTTATTCAAGTGTGCTGTATTATACTTTTAATAAATAAACAAAAAAGTATGCTTTTAGTTTACTTGTATAATTCTCAGAAATGGGCTTTATGTACAGTACTCCTCAGAAATATCCTTAAAATGACATTTAAGTATAATTGACTTGTATACAAAGTCTAAATATATTTGAGCTATAAACCTAGAATCCGTGTTTTCATTATTATATTGTAGAGGGCGCCTAGTACACATCTTCTGTACAGAATTTCCAAAAAAACACAAGTTAAGAAAAAAGAAACGCCAGACAGTAACACACGTAATCTAACATGATCATCTGACATGAAACCGCATCAAAACTGTAACGTTATGGAATAAAATGACGATGAAGAGGTAATAATTACAGTCAAGCTTTGGGGTGTTGATCGACTCCATCTAAGTTTTGATTATCACTAAAAGTTTTGTTTTCAGCTTTTTGTTCAAAATGTTATTTCTTTATTTTTTAAAAAAAATTTTATTGAATTTACTCACATTAAAGTGTTTTTAAAAAAGAATGCATGAAGCTAGAATAAAATGTTTTTGTTTACTAGCAGATTCCATGTTGTTTATTTGGATGTTTTGTATGTTCAGATATTCATATAACAAAATATATACAAATTAAAACCTAAATAGGAACATAGTAGTATACTTAAAGTATGATGTAAAGTTCGAGAGTATACTTGTAGTATAAAACAACTAAACTAGTAGTTTACTGAGACTATACAATGTGTACAAAGTATTTAATTTGTAAAGTATTATAACTTAAAAGTATACTTATATATATATATATATATATATATATACTAGAAAGTGGGCCAATTTAGTCCCAAGGAGTATTGAAACAGTACACTTACAAGTATACTAGAACACTGAAATTTGTACTTGCTACATAAATGGTACTTAAAAATATACTTGAACTTTGCTTAAGTATACTTAATAAAATAAACATGAAGTATACTACTTTTTGGTAAGGGCATCTCTTCTCATGGTGTTCTTTTGCCCAAAAATGCTAATGCCTTCACATGCTATCAGAATGATCAATTATTAGTTGTTAAACCTATATAGTGCAGTTAATGCCGGCAGCCATATCACCCTGGAGCCCAAGACTGGTTTCCCACTGAAGCTAAGCAGGGCTGAGTCTGGTCAGTACCTGGATGGGAGACCTCCTGAGAAAACTAGGTTGCTGCTGGAAGAGGTGCTAGTGAGGCCAGCAGGGGGTGCTCACCCTTGTGGTCTGTGTGGGTCCTAGCGTCCCAGTGTAGTGATGGGGACACTATACTGTCAACAAGCACCGTCCTTCGGATGAGACGTTAAACCGAGGTCCTGAATCTCTGTGGTCAGTAAAAATCCAAGGATGTCTTTCAAAAAGAGTAGAGGTGTGACCTCGGCATCCTGGCTAAATTTGCCCATTGGCCTCTGACCATCATGTCCTCCTAACAATCCCCATATCTGCTGATTGGCTTCATCACTCCGTCTCCTCTCCACCAGTAAGCTGCTGTGTGGTGGGCGTTCTGGCAATATGGCTGCCGTCGCATCATCCAGGTGGATGCTGCACACTGGTGGTGGATGAGGAGATACCCCCTGGCTATGTAAAGTGCTTTGAGTGTCTAGAAAAGCGCTATATAAATGTAAGGAATTATTATTATTATTATTAATGTTTATATGGTTACCAATGAATGGGCTGCTACATTATTACTATCAAGTCCAATGGATATAGGGAAGTAGGGAAGTTGAAAATGTCCGATAGCACGTGAAGCTGCATCATGTTACTGCATTGGACTAAAACTTACTTTGCTCACACGGGGTATGAGTTTATGTATAAATTTGTTTAATTTTCATGCTTATGGGGATTTTTTTTCACACCTTGTTATGTTGTGTTCTGTCAAAAATGACCAGCCTACAAAAAAATATATTACCAAATATTGGATAAAAATCTACTTTTCTATCAATTTTTCAATGTTTTCTTTCAAATAGCACTGGTATTGTATTTAGATTTTTTTTTTTCCATACACTGAAAGTCAGCAGGTCCTGTATCTTCTCCTGTGATATCCTCATAACAAAGACAATCATTTGTGAGGTTGAGACATGACAGATTTGTCAATTTCTAAGATAAAAATCATTTTTTTAATCTTAAATCATTAACATAAATGTAAAAAACATGACAGAGAATCTGTTTTGATTTCCCTTTAACCCTATAATGTGCATGAAAAGGGAAAAAAGGCTGTAAGCTTTTATTATTCAGGTTGTTAGAAGTAAAAAAAAACCTTCCTTTTGTTTTTATTTGTTCATTTATGCACTGTATGTTTGCGTGCTTATCTTTATTATATTTGGTTATTGCCACGAGAATGGAAGCTAATGTTTCCTCAAAATGTATGTTTGAAAATGTGGAAATGGTTATGTACATGCATATATCTGTTTTGTTTAATATAAAAGTGGTAAAATGAAGATGCATGGTGGCATTACAGTGATGTTGTTGATACCAGCTGTATTTTAATGTACAACCTTATACGCTTGAAAGGAAAGAGCCGGCTGTCATCACAAACTAATGCCAGCTACTATGTTGTTATTTTCTATGCTTATTATGTTTGGTGATATTTTTTCCCCCTTTAGTTCTATATTCATATGTTTAAAATGAATGGATGTGTTTCTTCTGTCACTCAAGCCCCATAGTGATTGTAGATTGTAGAAAGGATACATAAAAGGGAACATTATCTTGTCAAACACTCTTTGGCTAAGAAACCAATTGCATATGTGTATATATACACCTTTCTGTTACTGCGTGCTTCTAAATCCCAACTAGTCTGTATTCTTATAGCAGAATGTTAGGATATCAGATAAGAAGTGGTTGGTTCAGTGCAAATATGGAGTGGTAACCAAATATTGTAGGTTCAAATGTCAGGAGGGCAAAATAATACATTTTGAATATACAAAAGCATCAATGAAAAGCTGCAGTAAAACCTCCTAACCGCCATAGACGCCATAGAGATTGTGACAGTAAAACTCCCGTGTTCAGCAGTTCCTGTTGGTAATTATTCAGGTTTGCAGTTCTTTCTGATTTTGCAAGGTTTTGACAGTAGTTCTGCAGTTGTTTGTAGCTTGTGATCGTTTCCCACATTTCCTGAACCTATTGACTTTCGACTTGGATTTGTTAGCTGGTTTGGATTGACTCTCTAGGATGGTTGCCCATTTGGTTTGAACTTTCAGTTTGGATTTACTTTGTTATCGTCTTTGATCTGATAGAGCTTAATTGATTCAAGGATTGTTTTTGAAAGTTCAGAGTGTTTTAACACTTAAATTATAGAAATGAGAACTGTTAAACTTGACCAGATGTGTATTAGTAAATTCAGTATTTTAATATTTTTTTAAAAGGTTTTACTTCTTTCCTTTATTAACTCCACTGATAATGAATGAAATTTACAACCTTTTTGTTATGAGTAACAGTCCATTTTAAAGGAGCTCTTTTGTTCACTTCAGTCTTATTCTAAGAACAGAAGACAAGATAAACATGAAACAAGGATGATATTTACATCGGTTATAAATGGTAGATCAGACCTAGAGGACATTTGAGTTGAAGGGTAATTAACAGTTCCTCTGGATGGTCAAATCAATACAGGAATGATTCTTTGCCCTAAAAGCTTACAGTGTGATCATAATTATATCACATTGACTTCTGAAGCAGCTGGTGGGTTTCAGGGGTTTTCCAGCTCTAATTAACCATGAGAACTCTGTAGCCCTTCCTCAGAGAGCATGTGGCGTCTTTTACCTTGTTTAAACTCATACTAGATGATGGCATCTTTCATGTTCTATTGACCTCGCATTGTGGATGTAGCATCAAGTTGATTTTAAGCATATTTTTCAAAAGTTCTGCAAATGTCTTTAGGGGTACAACATATATATATATATATATATATATATATATATATATATATATATATATATATATATATATATATATATATATATATATATATATATATACCTGACCTATATATATATATATATATATATATATATATATATATATTGTTAATTCATTATTTTTTCCATAAGCTGTTTAAATAATTACCATGAAATTACAGTAGGAATTAGTCACAGTTATTTATTTTCTAGACTGCGCTGATAATTCTGAATGTGTGTTAAGATTAGCCCTTCAAATGTCAATTGGCCTAAAAGTATAGAAGTCCGAAATCCCATGGTGGTTGGCAAAAGGCCTGTACTGAATTGACTGAGCAACACACATGAGAACTGTTGAGGCTGGCAGTACAATCTTTCAATCTCTGAGCAGCAGCTGATGCATTAATTATAGTGCATTGTGTGAGCAGATTCTGTTCATGCATGAATATAAATGTGTCTCTGCTGTCAGGGCAGCAATCTAAACATATCAATGATTTGTTCAACTAATTGGTTTTGAACAGGAGACATGTGACATCCATGGCTCTTGCACAATGGGTGGAATTATTGATATGGTTAATTATTTGATGGTGGAAGAAAGCCAGCAAGTTCATGCTGTTCTGCCTAACAACTCATTTTGTGATCCACGAATGCAGGTTTGGAATAACATGGAAGTGAGTACATTTGATAGAATTAAATTTTTAGGTCAACTATCATTTCAATACATGTTCCTGACCTCATAAAAATTGTAATTTGTAATAATAATAATGATTTTTACAAACACGTTTTCAGAAAAAAATTAAATAAAATACAAAAGTTGTCACTGGGACGTTACCTGACAGGTACACTTTTATACCATATTTAAAGGGTGCATATTAATACAAAGTTTTGTCATGAAACTCTAGATTGTGCAGGCTGATTTTAACTTTAACTGAGGTTTTAACTCATCCTTATTCACATGATGCAGCGGTTTTGGTATCTTTTCATTGATGTGCGCTTCAGAAACCCTCCACCTTCCCCAGCTCCACCTGTATAGATCTACTATGGGGGGATTTCATGTATGTCTCAAATGGGGGTTATTTCATGTTATGTGCAGCAGCAGTATTGACCAAGACCAGCAAGCCAAAACCAATTAACATTGCCATGCACTTTACAACGCTGAATTCTCTAAGAGTTGTCATGAAAGTACGTTAAATGGAACATAACTTTTGAAAAGATACTGCCCCAGTGACAACAATTGTCCTTTTTATTGAGATTGCAGAACTATTTTAACTTTGTAGTGCTACTCAAACAAAGAAATGTCACAGTTCGAATCTTTTATCCAAATAAAGCCATACTTTTATTGCTACACAAAAAGGGATTTGAAAAAAGTTTTTTTACAACAAAAAAAGTGTGCGCTAACAAAACTTCATGGTGAATTCAGAGCCTGTGATCCATGTGACAAAAAAGAACATTACAGCTGTCTTCAGAATTTCTGATATGCATGATCGGAGCCATTTACATCCCCTTTTGGGCCCTTTTTCATGTAGACCTGTGATTTCATTAGAGCCCTGATGCCCTGTAGGATGTAGCTGAGCTCACAATTGCAAATTATCATGTTGCTGAGCTCTGTAGAGCACAGCAGCCCGCTTCCCCACCAGATGTATGCCTCGACAGACTCTGAGTGCAGTCAGCTAGAAAACTACCAGCAGGTGTCTGCCTGAACCGCTGTGCTTGTGTATGAAAGTTTGTTAGAGAGACAGAGACCCAGGAGGAGTGAGAAAGAGAATGCGAGTCCTGCAGGGAGCCTGCGTTTCTCCATACTCCCTCAAGGCATCTGTCATCAGGGTACTCATGGGATGTAACAGCTCATTGTTTACCTCTTTGTTTGCATAACTCTCTCATAACTAACTGTTTTATGTAAAACCTGGGAGCAGGCTTCACTGTGCACCCTGAAAAACCATTTAGAAATTTTAATGGAGTTCATTTGTGAAGCGCTTCTACAAGCCATGGGCATCTTTGCATGAACGTTTGATCACAGCATCTGACAGCAGGCCTTTGTCTCCTGTTAACTGATTTGCAGTCTAAGCCGAATCCACACTTGTGTACGCACACAGAATGCCAACAACCTGCCTTGATTCCCATTGGATTATCCAGAAGTCAGACAAGCCTACAACTTAAATCACAAAGTACATGCAATCTCACAGGCATATTGCTATCATCTATAAGGCAGCAACTGCAATGCAATGAGAATGAAAAATGTTATATTATATACACTATTAATTTAAAAGTTTGGGGTCTATTTTTTATGCTTTTATTCACCAAACACTAATTGAATTTATCAAAAGTAAAGTATTCATATTGTTACAGAAGTTTCTTTACTTGAAATCAGTTCTGTTCTTTTGAACTTTCTATTCAAAGAATCCTGAATTTTTTTTAACAAAATTCCCACAAATATTTTAAGCAGCATAAGTGTTTTCAACATTAATAATACATTTATCTTGATCACAATATTAGACTGATTCCATCATAGGAATGAGTTACATTTTAAAAGTAGGTTTTATTTTTTAAACGGCATAAAATTTCACATTCAAGTTTTGTAATGTATTTTTTATCAAATAAGTCTTAGTGAGCATAAACAAAAACAACATAAAAAATATACAGTTGTTTTTTGCGGTTCTAAAAAAAAATTGGAAACAGAAAGGGTAAAATGATCTTGATATTTATAATTTTCAGATTATCAACTGAAGTAAAACTCAAATTAAAAAAGTTACACAAAAATAGTAATATTTAAAACAGCTTGGCTTGGTTTTTGCTATGATATTGTCACGGTTTACGCTGCCGGAAGGAACACGGAGCCGAGGATAAAACGAAATAAGGTTTTATTATCCAACATAGGAGTTATCCAAACATGGATCACAGAGGAAGACACACGTAAGTAGCTCGTGAGTATCAAGTAGTGAGCGAGTGAGTGAGACCCGACAACACAGAACTGAAAGGACAGGGCTTATGTACAAAGGATAATGGGGAAACACAGGTGGATGGAATCACTAAATTAACAGGGACATGGAACACATGACCAGGCCAGCAGACAGGGACCACGGAGGAAGGAGCCATAGAGGAGACAGGAGCAGGAGGAGCCAGATGGTCCACCAGAGACCAGCCAGGACGGAGATCCAAGGTGGAGTCGACGGCGGGAGGAGCCATGGTGAAAGAAGGGTCCACGACACCAGGGGGCCGACAGGCGGAGACTTTACCGGTGGGTGAGGAGCCCAAGATGGAGCAGCACAGCCGCAGAGCCAGGGTGACGTCGAGGATCCGGAGGGCCTAGGTGGAGCAGAAGGCTCAGGCGACCAAGGCGGAGGCGGGGTCCTGGCAGACCGCTGTGGAGCCGGAGCGACCGAGGATGGAGGTGGAACCGGAGGAGCCTGACAGAGCCGGAGGGATGGAGTGACGAGGTGGAACCAGAGGAGTGGAGTCCCGAGGCGGCGGATGGTCGACGACTGACCAAGGTGGAGCCGGAGGGACGAGGGAGCCCGGTGGAGCAGGTGGGATGACAGGCCACGGTGGAGATGAGGGAGCTAAGAGCCAAGGCGGAGCCGCTGGGTCGAAGGACTGAGGAGGAGTCCAGGGCTCGGAGGCTGGAGGCGGAGACAGGGCCTTAACGCACCAAGGTGGAGCTGGAGACTGGCAGTCCAGCGGCGAACTATCGCGCCCCGATGGCGCGGACTGAGGGTGAGCTGCGGGACTGACTGGCACCAGCAGGGATGACGAGGAACTGGCTGGTCTAGGAGGAGGACAGAGAGGAAGGATGGGAGGAAGGACAGGAGGATCAGGGCTGGACGGAACCAGCAGAAGTGGAGCACAGGGACCAGCAGGTTTGGGAGGAGGTGGGAGAGGGAGGCTGGGAGGGAATACAGGAGACACAGAAGATTCAGGGCTGGGCGGAACCAGCGGAGACACAGAAGATTCAGGGCTGGGCGGAACCAGCGGAGAAACAGAAAAATCATGGCTGGGCGGAACCAGCGGAGACACAGAAGATTCAGAGCTGGGCGGAACCAGTGGAGACACAGAAGATTCAGAGCTGGGCGGAACCAGCGGAGACACAGGAAACTCAGGGCTGGGCGGAACCAGCGGAGACACAGGAAACTCAGGGCTGGGCGGAACCAGCGGAGAGACAGAAGATTCAGGGCTGGACAGCACCAGCGGAGAAACAGAAAATTCATGTCTGGATGGAACCAGCGGAAATGGAGCAGAGGAAATGACTGGAGGAGGTAGGAGTGGGAGACTGAGAGGGTATACAGGGGAATCAGGGCTGGACGGAACCAGCGGGGAAACAGGAAAATTAGGGATTACCTCCATAGACCAGTCCATCAGATCCAGAACTTGCTCCATATGATCTTCAGAGACTGCATACAGCTCACCCTCAGTCGCAGGAGTGTGGGCTGGGCTTTCCTCCACGCCCTCGATCTCCACGAGGACTCCCACGATGCACGGGGTGGCCGGCTCACACACCTGGTCAGTCGCGCTCTCGAGATCCGGCTCCCTGTCGGTGAATGGCTCGGGCTCTGCGGCGGGCTCTGGCTCCTTGTGGCAAGATGGTGGCTGGCTGGTCTCTGGGTCGGGAGTGGGACTGGCGGGATCCTCTATGGGGCAGCCGGTGAGAGGTGAGCCATTTCTCGCCAGAGTCCACTCCACGAATGCGGCGAATTCCTCTCGAGGACCATCTTCGGGCGGCAATGCTCTGCACTTGGAGTTCAGGCTGGTGTTGTAGAAGGCGCAGAGCGCATCGTCCGGGTAGCTGGTGGCATTAGCTAACAGAAGAAACTGTCTGGTATGGTCCTTGAGAGAACGTCCTTCCTGCTCCAGCATGATAAGGAATTCGGGGCTATAGAGGGGATCCATCGACATTACAAAAAGAAAAGACTGTGAAAAAACAAAAACAAAACGGAGGGAAAAACACGCAGTTTTATACTTTCTTTTTTAGGTCGGGTCTTCTGTCACAGTTTACGCTGCCGGAAGGAACACGGAGCCGAGGATAAACGAAATAAGGTTTTATTATCCAACATAGGAGTTATCCAAACATGGATCACAGAGGAAGACACACGTAAGTAGCTCGTGAGTGAGTGAGACCCGACAACACAGAACTGAAAGGACAGGGCTTATGTACAAAGGATAATGGGGAAACACAGGTGGATGGAATCACTAAATTAACAGGGACATGGAACACATGAGGAATAGAATAGACACACCTGGGAACTAATCAAACCATACACGGAAGACAGAAACTGGGTCACAGGGGCAAAAACACACTAAATGAGTCCAGGTATGTGACAGATATGGATTATCAGCTGTTAGACCTTTAATTAAGATGATTTAATTAAATGTTATGTTTTCTTTACATCAAGAATAAGAATAATAATGGAATTTTATTATACTATTAGAACTATACACTCTCAGATAAAAAGGTACAAAGAGTACATATTGGTAACTTAAAGGTACATACAGTATTAATACTTAAAAGGTACAAAAAAGATACCTTTTGAAAAGATACCACCCCTGTGACAGCTTTTGTACCTTTTTTTTCTGAAAGTATATTTTACAATTCACAATGATCGCTAGTAGTACAGTTAATGTAATTCTATCCATCCAGTTGACCATCCGCAATTTTTGCCATTATGAAATACTATAAAGCTCTTGAAATGGAAAAACCTCCTCTTTCCAGTGATCATCAGTCCAGTCAGATAAAAAGTGCACATGAGGAACTTTTTTTCTGTCTGTCTGTTTGATTAGCTCACCTGCTGCCTACCAAGAAGCTCTAATATACCTGGAGAAAGCGATCTGTCAGCATTCCAATCCATCTCAATGGCAGCTGCTCAGCTGCATACCCCCAAACCACAAAAGTCTGATTTTTTAATTTTTTTTTTTTAAGAAGACATCATGACTCTTTCTCTTTGTACCCTCATAGATTTAAACACCCTATGGTGCTTTTCTCCTGTACATCAGCTTTTTAATTCATATTTCTGTTTGAAATAAAAGCCTTTCTGGGGCATGTCATCACTAATCCCACTGTGTCTAACTTTTTTCCATCCACACCAGAATCAGAATAAGAAAGATCTTTAGTGCAAAGTATGTTTGCGCACACAAGGAATTTATTCTGGTGACAGAAGTCAGTACAACCGAGACAACATCACACACACACACACACATGTACAGTCATGCCCACAAATATTGGCACCCTTGGCAAATATGATCAAAAAAGGCTGTGAAAATTAATCTGCATTGTTAATCCTTTTGATTTTTTATTAAAAAAATTCACAAGAATGTATCCTTTCATTGGATAATAAGAAATTAAAACGGAGGGGAAATATCATTATGAAATTAATGTTTTTTCTCAAATACTCATTGGACACAATTATAGGCACCCCTAGAAATTCTTATGAGTGAAATATCTCTGACGGATATTCCGATTCATATTCACAATTTTGAGCACTGCAGCATGATTATAAACACGAAATTATCCAGCCATTGCTTCCTGTTTCACAGAAATATAAAGTGGAGGGAAAACAAAGCCCAAATGCCCTTAATCATCCATCACAATCAGAAAAAGTCCTGATCTGAATCAACCGAGTCGCGAACAGGCTCCGAAGTGCCGATCTGAATCAACCGAGTCGCGAACAGGCTCCGAGTGCCGATCTGAATCAACCGAGTCGCGAACAGGCTCCGAAGTGCCGATCTGAATCAACCGAGTCGCGAACAGGCTCCGAGTGCCGATCTGAATCTACCGAGTCGCGAACAGGCTCCGAAGTGCCGATCTGAATCAACCGAGTCGCGAACATGCTCCGAAGTCCCGATCTGAATCAACCGAGTCGCGAACATGCTCCGAAGTCCCGATCTGAATCAACCGAGTCGCGAACATGCTCCGAAGTCCCGATCTGAATCAACCGAGTCGCAAACAGGCTCCGAAATGCCGATCTGAATCATCAAAATAGCCCAACAGCATGAGGCTGCTACCAGCGCACTTTACTTTTGGGATGGTCTCTGCATGTGATGAGCAGATCTGGTTTCCTTCAAACATGATGGTTGGAATTGAGGTTAATTTTATTTATATGTTTGTTTATTTAACAGGAATAATACACTAGGCATTGTTACACAGAGACAACAAATGCCGTGTACATAGGGCATATAACATAAAGCTAGTTTGAAGCCCACATCCCTGGTCAGGGGCGGCCACACTAGACTTTCAACGTGCAAATTTTTTTCAGACGCCGCTGCGAATATGGCCGAGAGTAGGATAAAACATCAGGCACCAAGGTTTCCCCTCAGTTATCACAACATGGATTCCGAAGTGCATGTATTGTGTCTTTTGTGTATGATGGAAAACATGCATCATGACTGCTTAAATATTGAAAAAACTCATGATTAAACAATATCAACGGGACAGAGAACTATAGTTAAACATAGCTTTGTTATGATTGCGCCATTCGAGTCGGTTTGTCAATTACAGATCTAAATGGGGCCTTTGTAAACCCAGATAAAGGGGGTGACGACAGTTTCAACATGGCACACGGTCGGTTCAGAGCCTTCAGGACTTCCAGCTGTCCAAAAACCCAAACAAGACAATCAATTAAACAAGCATGCAGAGAACCCCTGCTGCATCGCATCAAAATAAAAGATGCTTTCGCCAGGCACAGCAGAGGACTAAATATTATACACAAAGGTCTCATTAATCTCGATTTTGTTTGTATTGTAGGAGGCAGAATGACCTTTAATAGAGACCAGCAGTGAGAGCAGAGTAATTAAACTGAGGATATGTTCGTTTATATACGCCTCCCTGTCATGTGGGTTTATCAGGGTTTAAGTGAAATGTTTTTAATGTTCCAATACAGATACTTATATTAAATACCTTCTGAATTTAATTTACTGCTGTTTGATAAAATGTCATGCTGTAAAATAGCGCAAAAAAAAAACAACAACAAAAAAAAAAACACTTTCCTTCACTGCAGTTTACATGATTTTACTAATAGAGATGAGTGGCCGTCTTTATGAGCGAGTCACTGAAACATTGTTTCAAATTATTCTTTTAAAAAAACTATTCACTAAGGACAGGAAGACTTTGAATCATTTAGTGACAGGTGCCCGTCATTATGAGTGAATTATTTCAAACAATTTATTCAAAAAAGAAAAAAAAAAAAGACTATCCAAAAATGCAAATCTCTGAAGCATTCATTGAAGCAATTCGCTTAACATCACTAATTCAATCAGGAACGCAGCTTCTGTCTGTTGCTCCCACAGTCGGTGTGAAGTGTTGATTAGCTTTGTTTGAAAAAGTTTTCACTGACGAATCAAAAACAAAAAGTAATTTTCAGTACTGTCTAAAACGTAAATTATTCATTATGAACTGCTTGTTCATTGAAAAAGGAATGTCACATTGTGCTGCTAACAGCTCTCTTACTCGTGATATTGCTTAATGGTAAATATTAATTATTAATTATAGAAATGTTTTGATATTTTTTTTATATTAATTCAACATAAATTATTAGCAAAATATGAAATTATAATACTTTATTTAAACAACGTCTTTTATAATATCGCTGTTGCTACCGATTTGTGAGCAATGGCAATCTGTTATAGTGATTTTACCATGGTTAATGTGACTTTGACTGTATTAAAGTCACTGTAATAGCAAAAAAAAAAAAATTATCCATTCTTGTTTAATAGAAGGGAAATGGAGAAAATGTTTGCATTTTGTTGATTTAAGAGTCCTTAACATGTTTTCCTACCTCACACATACAAAAACATGTCAAATCGATTTCATTTGGCAGTTTCTGTGGCTGTCATAAAGCATGTGATGGAGAAGGTCTGATTATGGTAGAGCTGAAAATTGAAGTCAGAAAGTGTGTCTCTGGATCATCTTTCCAATAACAAAAAAATAACTCTGAGACATACTCAACAGAGATCTCACCGTTTAAAAGTTGTGCAAGTGAGAAATGATTTCTTCCTGCTATTTTTGAGTCTTTTCTGACGTCCACAGCCAGACAGATGACATGCAATCAGATCTTGTTTATGCTGAAAACCCTAAACTTCCAGGCACACTATATACTGCCAGGGAATTTAACCATCCGTTTCAGGATAAACCCTTCGCTTTTGGGTCGGTTTGAGTTCAGATTTGACATTTGCATGAAAAAGCACCATACATTAGGCCCATAATACTGAGATCCCAGAAAACAAAGTTCTGTGCGTCCTCCTGTGGATGTAAACATTTATGATTTTGGGGATTACAGTATTACTTTCTAAGACTATAGCGCAAACTGAGCTCACAGCTTGAGGGACGTTATGCTGCCGTTATAATAGCTATATATATAAAAGCCTTGTTCTTCACAGCAGGTTGAAGGCAGATGTGAGGAGTCTATGGTGTCAGTCAGAGTACCGTCGTCTAGAGTTGACACTCGGTTCTCACCTCTGTTCTTTTATTGCAGTTACAGTGTCAGGCTGATAAGTGGAAATAATGGAGCTTTCTCCTCCCACCAAAGCAATTATAGAAAGCAGATCTCCTGTGCATGTCACAGCTGTCTAACATACACTTTCTTTTATATTCAGACAGCCCAAGTCATCCAAAAAGTTTTGATTTAGTTAGGTAAAAATATAGTATATACAGTACAGTGGCTACAAAAAATAATTGAACACATAAACATGACTTTCTGAATGGGTCTTTCTCTTTCTCTGTCAGAACTAACTTTACTTTTTAGAGTCATTTTCAGGTCAGTTATTTTCACTCAATTTAAACAAATTTAAATGAATAAGCATAGCAAAAATAGTGAAAAATAAATAATACATGACATTAGGTTTCATATTTTGTTTGATATTTAATTACAATGAACTGGATTTGGATCAATTTAGTGTGGGAACGCTACTGTAGAAATAAAAATGACAAAATAAAACATAAAATATAATGTTTTTTAAAACGTATAAATAAGAGTGTAATAACATTTTAAATAAAAATTTAAAATAAATGTTACAAATTGTAAAAATATTAAACCTAGGTTTTAAAAACTAGGTTTGATATATTATAGAATGCAGTAAGATAACATTTGATATGATTTGTGTGGCTAAAATTTCCAAATATTTTTGTGCATTACTGTTGCGCCACTAAAAGCATAAATAGAAATAGTAAGTCCTATACTGTTGCCAGAGCACAATAAAAAATAACAAAAAGCTTTACAATGCAATAATATATCTTCACAGTCAAAGCGGACCGCCCTGACCCACTCTCTCAACATAATATAAAGACCTGAGGTTTCCCTACTGTAAAGACTGATGAGAAAATAAGATTCTTTGTGAGACAGAAATGCATCCATCACAGGAAATACAGCTTTCACCACTGGACCATCTAATTCTACTGACAGGCATGACTGCACACACACACACACACACACACACACACACACACACACACCAACATTGGTAAGTCGGAAATGATGTGCTTTTTCAGTGAAAACAATGCAGGGCCAGGCATGAGGCATATTACCACTCAGGGCTGAGAATGATTGTGGGTGATGATAAGGTCAAAGTAGGTCAGATCGATTTGAGAGTGTGGAGGTAAACACTTCCAAAGCTTTCCTGCTTCATAAAGCACAGACACTGAGTCATTGCACACTGCTCAGGTCAGTGATGATGGCTTCATGAACAGGTCAGTTTGTTTAATTGAGCCCTGACGGCTGTGGTAAATACAGAGTGAAGAGGAGTTTTTGGCTCAGGAAGCATGTTCTCAACACACAGATCAGTGCTGTGAACAGAATCTGGATTAAACACGAGAGAGATGGATTTGCTGAGGTGATTTGGTTTCACATTATTTATGTATTTATTTTTGTCTACCCAATCTCCAAGCTTGACCAAACTGATCTGAATTTGTTTTCTTTCTTCTACTTTTTTTGATACCTATAAAACCCTAAAAAAGAGGTGATTTAACTTTTTATATTTAATTTTCTTTTATTTAATTAGATTTTAATGGGCCCTATAAACTTTTAACAAATCAATACCAATGAGTGTATATTTATAAATAAATAAAAATATTAAAATTGTTTTTTTAAATTGGGAGATTTTTCAGAAATACAACTTTTTGGGGGAGATTTTTCTGAAATCAAAAATTGTGTACACTTATTTTATTTTATTCTATTAATTTTAAAAGAGGACACTGACCCCAAACTTTTAATAGGCCCTATAAATTCTGTGCACATTTATTCCAATGATATATATATATATATATATATATATATATATATATATATATATATATATATATATATATACAAAATAAATTAACTGATTTTATATATATATATATATATATATATATATATATATATATATATATAATCAGTTAATTTATTTTGTGAATAATGACAAAAAAAATATAATGCTTGTTTTTCTGTTATTTTTAAAGCGTGTGTGTGTGTGTGTGTGTATAAAATAAATAAAAATAGCATAGTTTTAGAATGACACACAACATAAATCATTTTATTTAAAAAACATTTTTTTAGCTTTTTCATCTTATTGTAATTAAAATTTTAAGCTTAATTTGCCCTATAGAAACTTTCTATACAAACTGATACCAGTGTATATTTATAAAAGCTTGAAATTCTAAAAATAATTAAAAATAATTAATCATCTTTCCTTCAGTTTGCCCCCAAATGCACCGTATATAAACATTTCTCCCACAAGAAAATATGCATATTTATTTTTGTTAACTTAATAGTTTCTGTCCTGGTATTTTTTTAATTTACTTTTGTCAATTTTTATGTGGTTTTATTAACAAAGTTCGGGAGAAGCACGATCAGATAATCATCCAATTTGACACAGGTGCATCTCGTTTAGCTAATCATCTTAAATAGCACGCAAGCGTATATATATCCAGTCTTCCTACCTCCTGTCCCACGACAGTTTTTCGGCATAGACCGTTTGTCAGCATTCGGTTCGCTCTGTCAGCATTCGGTTCGCTCTGTCAGCATTCGGTTCGCTCTGTCAGCATTCGGTTCGCTCTGTCAGCATTCGGTTCGCTCTGTCAGCATTCGGTTCGCTCTGTCCGTCATCTTATCACAGGCCCAATCTTCCTTCCGACGACGATATCTATCCGCCGAACACCAACAAGCGTCATCGCGTCAGCTGCTCTTCTCGCCAAGCCACACGTTGCGGCCAAAAGCTCGTGCAAATCCTTGAGCTCACCTCACTCGACAACACGATTTTCTCGCCAGGACCGGGCTCTCTCATAATGCTGGATCGCAGCCGTGCTCCAGTTCTCCCCGCAGTAAACCTCTCTCGCTTTTTCAGCCGTGGCGCAGTTCGATGCTGCCTCCACTAGCGGCGAAGACCGTGCGTTATTGTAGTGGCATGTCGTTCGTGAAAGAATCGCTTTTTTCGAATAAATCTTCTAGGCGAACGAATCGTTCTCAGTTTACACTCATTCATGAAGAATTTTTCAGTTGTCATCCACAATGAGCGAGTTTCACATGAGTCTCAGAGATCGAGAGCTCTCATTCGTGAACGAAAGGACTAAACCGGTATACATGTCGAGCTGATTAAACGGATACATGTCGTTCATAAACGCAATGAACTGGTACATATCTTATCTTAACAAAAAATTGATGAGAGTAAACCGGGTCAGTTAGCCATTTAGCATGTCAATCTTGCAAAATGTAAAGCACAGTTATAGGTACTGTGCACATATGCTTGTTTACATATTTAGCATACAAAAGATAAATTCCACGTTTAATCCCCGATTTATGAACGTGAACATATAGATCAATATATGAACCGTCTGACCAAACAATTAAAATGCTAATCATGCAAGAAAACCTCGTGATTTGCTCATCTGAACAATTTAAATAGATGTTATATATAGAATGCGCTTATGAAGACGCCAAAATTTGTTAAACGGCGTTATGACTTAACTCAAAGCAAAGGCTTTTTGCAGAGTTGTCATCCACACCGAAATGCCTAAAGACATTACACTTACTTTACTGTGCATGTTTAAACCTCACTGAGATGATACAGACATAAGTTTCATGCAATTATTCCGGCAGGATCAATTATTTAGGGACATATTTCACCATTTACTGGCATGATTATTCAGAATTTTTCAAAAAACGCAACTGCCTCGTGTTTGGCTGCAGAACAACAAGTGTGAGTAAATTTTCTATCGTCTTTTTAGGACTGTTATATGAAAAGCATGCAAAGTAAATGTCTTTAGAAACGGCTTGAATTTGAATATCACATTACTGCAATTAACGTTACTGCTATAGACATGTCTATTGGTACAATGGTTTATAAAACTAAACATGCTACATCGTTTCAAAGCCTCTATTTTCACAGTCCATACTACAACAGGAAAACAGCATCCCAAATTGATCTGCTCTGGAGGCTGTTTAAAAGGGCCCGAAGGCCAAAACGAGAGGAAAAGATGCTTTTCCAACAGGACTGTATTAATTCAGACAAGGTTTGAGCAATTGTCAAATCAGCCAACAACTAAAGCAGCCAAAGCAAGCATGAAGCTACTTTTACTTGCAACACGGGCCTGCACATCTCAGTATTTCCATCCTGTTACTTCTGCTAGCAGTGCAGGCTACACAGGTTCTTCAAGACATTACACACCCCAGCCCCTTCCCACGACCCACAGCAGCTGAAGCAAACGTGAGGCCGCCTCCATTCGTAAACGCGCCCTCAACTCTTCCGCTCCCTCATGCTACTAACCATTTTTCTGTTCAGTGGCCTCCAGCTCCAGATTTGCCAGAAGGCAGAGGGTACCAAGACCTATTAGTGGTCAGGGCGATTATTTTATTTATTTATATATATCTATCTCGAACCCTCTCCAGCCAACCCCTCTAACGCCAGCTCATCCCCTTTCACTAAAACTCCTAATCTACCATAGCTAACTCTCCTAACATGCCCTATCTGTCTGTAACGGTCAATCCTCACTTCAGCCATCCTTCCGCAGGAGCTTTCTCTGTATCTCCCCACTGCCGCAGCATTGTCCGCTCCTGCAGGAGCCTTCTCTATATCTCCCCACCGCCGCAGTATTGTCCGCTCCTGCAGGAGCCTTTTCTGTTTTGTCCTCACTGCCGCAACAGTCTCCGCTCCCGCAGGAGCCTCTACCTATATTTCACCACTGCCGCAGCAGTGTCTGCTCCCGCAGGAGCCTCTACCTATATTTCACCACTGCCATAGCAGTGTCTGCCCCCGCAGGAGCCCTTTCCATCCTTCCCTACTGCCGCAATTCTCACTGCCGCAAGAGCCTCAAAAACAAAAAAAAAAAATAAATAAATAAATAAATATATATATATTTTTATGTCCATTCTCCAATTCAACCTCATCAGGCTCTCTTTTGTCCAACTCCGGAACGCCCTATCTAAATTCACGACGGACCCTCCTTTCATCAACGACTCTGGTTTAAAAATATTAGTAATAAAGTATTCTTCAAAAAAAAAAAAAAAATAAAATAAAAAAAAAAAAAATCCATAGATTAATCGAGTAATAAAATGTGTTTTTGCTTAATTATACTGATGTGCGCATGCAAAGTAAATATGATGGGTAGGATAAAATGTCAGGACCCCGGACTTTTATTTAGTCGGGTTGACGTACCTTTTCAGTTCTGTGTATGTGATGTGACGCTAGTTTTACTTAAATCAAATGGTCAAATGCTCATGAACTGACTGTCAGAGCAGTTCTGGAGATGTTGTTCATGTGTTCAAGTCCTTATTTAGTGAGACAGCAGATGCAGAAATTACTGTGAGCGTAACGCGCGCTTCAGTGTGTGTGTGATAAAGAAAGTCGCGCTCCTGCTCCATTCATTAACAGAGACACACAGAACATGCAGGATTTACATTTAAATACTGTTCCGGCTTAATATTTAGAGATATTAATTCGTGAATTGGATGTAAGTGCAATGACCTATTTTGATTAATTCATTCAAAAAAAATAAAAAAAATAAATAAATAAATAAATAAAAATAAATAAATAAATAAATAATAATAATTGGCAAAGTTCCGTGCCATTCCGCGTTCAACTGTAAATTCCGTTTTTTGTGACTGGATTCCGCGATCCCCTCCACGTTTTCTGCATCGTGGAAATTGTAGGGCCCTAGTTGTGGTATGCCAGCTCTGTCTTGCAATGGACACATGCCACAACGTTCTCTTTACGTCCTCAAATCAAAACACTGCTGACTCCTTGCAGTACGTGATTTTCGGACGCAGCGCTTGTCTCCTTCCGGCAAAAAAAAAAAAAAAAAAAAAAAAAAAAAAAAAAAAATTGCTTTACTCGAGGAATCGTTTCGGCCCTAAACCTAAGCAGCTCAAAAGGGGCCTCTCACATAATCCGATAGATGCCCTCGGTTGTTGTTCATCAGACATTTAAAAAAAAAAAAAAAAAAAAAAATAATCCTCCTTAAATCATGTTGTGTACTTGAATAATAGAAGCCTCTCAGTTATCGTTTCTTCGGCCAAAGTAAGGGCCCTCCAGCCATCGTTACAATCTCCTTGCCTATTTCAACATCGGACAGGGCTCTCCCTTCCGGTGCAGCTGGGCAGTGGCTCCCTTCGGTCGCAGTGTGAGCCTTTCATCTGTCATTGAGTTGCGCTGCGCGCTCAGCGGCAGATGGGGGTATCCCTCCCGGTGCAGCAGAGCCACAGGCCCCCTTCGGTCGTTGTGACAGCCCTCCATCCGATGCATCAAATTAAGCCGCTTATACAGTCGCAAGGGGGACTCTCCCTTCCGGTGCAGCAGAGCCGCAGCTCCCTTCGGACGCAGCGAGAGTCCCTCCATCAGTCGCGTTTTCTTGCCTACTCCGTATCGGACGGGGCTCCCCTACCGGTGCAGCAGACCCACGGCTCCCTTCGGTCGCAGGGTGAACCCCCCGTCTGAGTTATGTTGCATGCTCAAGGGCGGACCGGGATCTCCCTCCCGGGGGAACACAGCCGCTGGCTCCCTTCGGTCGCAGCAGGAGCCCTCCATCCGATGCATCAAACCGTTCCTCGAATCTTCTTGCCTATTCTGCATCTGATGGGGCTCTCCCTTCCGGTGCAGCAGACCCACGGCTCCCTTCGGTCGCAGGGTGAACCCCCCGTCTGAGTTATGTTGCATGCTCAAGGGCGGATAGGGTTCTCCCTCCCGGGGGAATAGAGCTGCTGGCTCCCTTCGGTCGCAGTGAGAGCCCTCCATCAGACGCATCAAGCCATGCCTCGCATCGCAAGGGGGACTCGCCTTTCCGGTGCAGCAGAGCCGCAGCTCCCTTCGGACGCAGCAAAAGTCCCTCCAACAGTCGTATTCTAGTTAGCGTCAATCAGGGCTCTCCCCTCCGGGGCAGCACTCCTGCTGCAGAGTTGCGAACCCCCTACGGAGGCTGGGAGAACCCTCAGAGGCAAAAAACCGTGCCTCCATAAACCCGCAATGGGGGACTCCCCCTTCCGGTGCAGCAGAGCCGCAGCTCCCTTCGGATGCAGCGGGAGTCCCTCCAACAGTCGCGTCTCTTTGCCTTCTCAGCATCGGACTAGGGCTCCTCTTCCGGTGCAGCAGACCCACAGCTCCCTTCGGTCGCAGTGTGAACCCCCCATCTGAGTTATGTTGCATGCTCCACGATGGCTAGGGATCTCCCTCCCGATGGGGTACAGCCGCTGGCTCCCTTCGGTTGCATTAGGAGCCCTTCATCCGACGCGCCAAACCGCGGCTCGAATCTCATTGCCTATTTAGCATCTGACGGGGCTCTCCCTTCTGGTGCAGCAGACCCACGGCTCCCTTCGGTCGCAGTGTGAACCCCCCGTCCGAGTTATGTTGCATACTCTATGGCGGCCAGGGATCTCCCTCCCGATGGGATACAGTCGCTGGCTCCCTTCAGTCGCAGTGAGAGCCCTCCATCAGATGCAACAAACCGCGCCTCGTACTCAGCCGCAAGAGGGACTCTCCCTTCCGGTGCAGCAGAGCCGCAGCTCCCTTCGGAGGCAGCAAGAGTCCCTCATTTCTTGATATCTGGCATTGTACTCCTCCCATAAGCGGCACGGAGGGCTCGCTGGTAAGACGTTGCGAGCCGCAGCTCTCGTCGAACACTGCACGGGCTCTCCAGGTCGCTCTGCATTTTCTTCCCAACACGCATATTTTGGGGGGCAACTAAATTTTATCTCTCTGGCTGCTGTCCTATGGCTTTAAGCTTCTTTTGGGGAGTTATTTGGGTTCGGGCTATGCTCCGGGCCCGGACCCCTCCCCCAGGACAGCACGCCAAAATATGCCTACTATTTGCCTTCAGATTAGATGTAAGGGTGAACTCGTGAAATGTGGTTTTATTAACAAAGTTCGGGAGAAGCACGATCAGATAATCATCCAATTTGACACAGGTGCATCTCGTTTAGCTAATCATCTTAAATAGCACGCAAGCGTATATATATCCAGTCTTCCTACCTCCTGTCCCACGACAGTTTTTCGGCAACCCTCCTCCACCCCAACTCCTCACTTCTAATCTATTTATCCCAAATTAGGGATAGGGGGAGTTATTTGGGTTCGGGCTATGCTCCGGGCCCGGACCCCTCCCCCAGGACAGCACGCCAAAATATGCCTACTATTTGCCTTCAGATTAGATGTAAGGGTGAACTCGTGAAATCATCTTTTTGCTGTTTTTATTACCCACTTGGACCTTCTGCAAAATATCAAATTTTGTGTTCCTCGAAAAAAACAAATTAATTGTACAAGTTTGGAATGACATTAGATGCAAATTTAATTTTTTAGTTGAACTATCCCCTTAATCTGATCTTAACATTTTTTTTTTTTTTTTTTTTAAGTCAAATCTTCAGCACCTCACCTGAGGCCTCAAGATCTCAGATTATAGATTTATAGCTATCATTTTAACTGATGTGTTTATCTGTTGCCTCAGGAATGGCCATGAAACTAGTTTCCATCAACAGATCTGTCCTTACTCCTTATTTTATTCTTGTAGGGCTTGTCATTATCAGTCTCGTCCCAGAGAATGATTCTCATGTAGAGTCCCTCAGCCACAACTAAAAGGTGGCAGTCTGTCCTCTTCAGCTTATATGCAATGTGACATTGTGATTAAAGTTTAACACTTGTGACTTGGTGAGATTATCACAGTCCCCGTGTTTGAATTCTGATGCATGCAGCGCTCTGAGCATGAAACTTTCTGCCTGGTTTGTGCAGTTTTTGTCCAATTTGTCAGCATGATAATCTCAGCGTTTAAAGTGTTCACTTGAGTATCTGTTATGTATGTCATGCAGACAAACTTGTTCAGTTTGTAGTTTCTTCTCAACACAAACACCGATAAAATAATTAATACAAAAACATATTTACAATTTGAAACAATATAGTTTTATATTTTAAAACAATATGTAATATGATACTTTTTTCAGGACTCTTTGATAAATAGAAAGCTCAAAAGAATATCTATAAAAGGTTTTTACCGCTTTAAATGCTACATACTAGATAACCATGTTTGCTATGTGTGTTTAAGAGAAGGGTAGAATGAGATGAAGAATCTCAGTAAAAAAAGAGAGTGAGAATGAAAATATACAGATGGTGCAATTGGAAACAAGAGCCATGGCTATTAATGTGCTATCGATCCAGCCTGCTCCACTCCAGCATAAGCACACGGGGTCAGAGTCTGTATGTCACACACCTCTGCAGAACATATAAAACACACTGACCTCACTGATCTGCCCTCCACCTCATTTACACCACTAGGATTATTTCATTTGAGCAATGACCTGACAAGTTGAGAGACAGCCTGTGTCTTGAGAGCTGAGCATTAGCTTTGCTCTGCAGGAGAACCCGACAGTCTGGCTTTTGTTGATGCTATTGGGATTTCAGTTAGTGGACAGAGTTAAAGTCTTGCATTCTCATCACAGCCTAATCAGTCCAGATTAGAATGGATACAGCGTGTGGACAGCATCTTCTCTGAAGATGACGGTAACAGCTGGTTGCCTCTGACTTTGAAAGGCTGCCGAGCAAACAGATGTAGAGACGTGACGAGAAACCACAACAGTCAAGACTGCGTCGCAATCGTAATGATGATCAAAAACATAAGATCCGATTTATTATAAGATCTGATAGATATATATAGATATATATATATATATATATATATATATATATATATATATATATATATATATATATATATATATTATATAATGCTGAATATTGTTCCTGTCAGAATGTAAAAAAGAGTCCTACCCATTGTTTTTCACATTTTTGTTGCATCCAAGCAACAGTTGTTGGAAGACACCAGTCATGTGTCCAAATTGTTTGACTGATTATAGCCAGTAAGCGCTCAAAGCATTGGCATATGGAGGATCATGGATGTTTACTTATTGAGTCAAAGTTTCCAGCACTTACCCACTGCATACTTGCTGTAGCAGAGATACGAGTTAGAAAGATATACTGTTAAGACACATAAATGAAAGCGAAAAATATCTAAAAGAGGGATAAATTGTTTAAATAGCAATATTATTTCACTATAATTAGTGATACTATTTCTCTCCCAATAGACTGTGGTTCTGCAGGGATGTTGTATTTTTGTAGGACAATTTTAGCCATTCCTGTTCAATCATCCTAAGGTCAATGGGTTTTCTGAATGGATTTTTGGTTAAGATGAACACGAGCTCAAGATATTTCAAATTTTAGTCCACAACAAGAAACAGATTGGTAATACTCCATTGTGATTTATTTTAAAGCTTTTACTAGCCTTGAAAAAGGCTAACAAGTGGCTAAATGGGACGATACCAAAATTGGATAGATTAAACTTTATCACAATGCACAGAAATAATCATCCACTTACTAGTCTTTTTATAGTTTCATTTAAAATAACAAAAAATGGCAGATGCTTA
Source organism: Carassius gibelio (assembly GCF_023724105.1). Lineage (NCBI taxonomy): Eukaryota > Metazoa > Chordata > Actinopteri > Cypriniformes > Cyprinidae > Carassius > Carassius gibelio. The sequence continues at coordinate 23,410,911 of NC_068390.1, forward strand.
TGTTTTTTTTTAATACTCAGTCATCAATGAATACTGAAATACTGAATTCAGCTTTGCATCACAAGAATACA